>NW_022604249.1:0-16334 GCF_008692095.1 Etheostoma spectabile | reverse complement strand
TTAGTCACTTATTTTATTATTCTTTTGTTTTTAAGTGGTTGTCTAGCTGTGAAAAGGATGGGGCCTGTGCATTTCGGAACTTTTATTTTAGTTTTATTTTACTTTGGACGTGTTTTGTGACTTCATGCTACGCTCAAGGCAGCGGGGCCGTTGTTTACACACGCGATCAGCTGATTGCGCTGTGTGGACCTGTGCTGCTGCGGGGGCCCAAACATGAAGTCCCGAAGGAAATACGAAGGAGAAGTCGGGGTTGCAGAGGAGGAATAAAACGTAAAGAGAAAAGAAGAAAGCACAGGCCTGCCGTCCCAGCGATCATTATGGGGAACGTACGGTCTCTGGGGAATAAGACGGACGAACTAGCAGCGCTCATCAGAACCCAGAGGGAGTTCCGTGATTGCAGTTTACTGTGTTTTACTGAAACATGGCTGCACTCGCACATCCCGGACTATGGTGTGGCGGTACCCGGCTTTTGACGTTCGGGCGGACAGAAACGTTACAGAAAGCGGTAAGAAGAATGGAGGGGGGGTTGCACTGTATGTGAGTGAAAGGTGGTGTGTGCAACCGGGACATGTGAATGTGAAGGAACGTTTCTGTAGCCCGACATTGAACTGCTGGGGCTGTGGGGTTCCGTCCGTTACTATTTACCGAGGGAGTTTACGTCCGCCATAATGATCGCGGTCTACATCCCACCGTCTGCTGATGCGGAGGCAGCTGCTGACGTCATAACACCACGGTCTCACGACTCCAGACGCAGCAGCCCAACGCCTTCATCGCTATCTCTGGGGATTTTAATCATGCTTCTCTGGATAAATCCCTCCCGGACTTTAAACAATATATTAACTGCCCCACAAGAGAAAATAAAACTTTGGACCTCCTGTATGCAAATGCTAAGGATGCATACAGTGCCCACTGCCCTCCCCCCCTTGGCAAATCAGATCACAATCTTGTCTTGCTGTCTCCCATGTATGTTCCTTGTGTCCTGCGGCAGCCTGTCCACAAAAGGACTGTAAGGAGGTGGACTCAGGAGGTGAGGAGGCACTGCAGGACTGCTTGGAGTCTACAGACTGGAGCGTGCTCTGTGAGCCATAGGGGAGGACAATCGACAACATGGCGACTGTATCACAGAATACATTAAGTTCTGTGAGAACACCACCATGCCCTCCCGGACTGTACGCTGTTTTCCCAACCATAAGCCGTGGATCACCAGTGACCTGAAAGTCCTTCTGAAGGAGAAGAAGACAGCTTTCAGGTCATGGGACAGACAAGAGCTTAGGGAAGTACAGCACCGACTGCGGGATAAACTGAGGGAGTTGTAAAACACTTACAGGAGAAGCTGGAGGCCAGTCTCCGCAGAAACACATGAGGGGAGGTGGGGACAGGAATGAAAGAGATAACCGGGTGTGGGAGGAGAAGAGGACAAACAGCAGGGAGCCAGGAGAGAGCAAACGAGCTAAACTTCTACTTCAATAGGTTTAGCTCACAGCCATCCCCTGTCCCTTCTACCGCTCCACCAACCCCTACACCCCCTCATTGCCTCCTCCCCCCCATTTGTTCCAACACCCCTCCTCACTCCCTCAGCCCTCCTGCAGTCAGCCCTCTCCCCACCACCACTACAGCACATTTCCCCTCCCCCCACTGACACTTCAAGCTCCCCCCCCTGCTTTACATTCACACCTGGCCAGGTGAAGAGACAGCTGGAGAGGCTACACCAGCGCAATGCTGCTGGCCCGGACGCATCACCCCAGGGTCCTGAAGACCTGCGCCAGTCAGCTGTCTGGTGTTCTCCAGTACCTCTTCAACCTGAGCCTGAGCCTGCAGAGGGTGCCGCTGTTGTGGAAGACGTCCTGCCTTGTCCGGTCCCCAAGAAGTCGACTCCATGGCCTTAAGACTACCGCCCAGTGGCTCTCACATTCATGTGATGAAGGTGCTGGAGAGGCTGGTCTTGGCCTACCTGAGGCCGCAGGTGAGTTCTTCTCTGGACCCTCTACAGTTTGCCTACCAGCCTCGACTGGGAGTGGATGACGCTGTCATCTATCTTCTGCAGCGAGCTCATTTGCACCTGGATGGTGGTGGCGGCACTGTAAGAATCACATTTTTGATTTCTCCAGTGCATTCACCACCATCCAGCCTCAGCTACTTGGTGAGAAGCTGCGGGTGATGGGTGTCGGTGCGTCCATAGTCTCCTGGATCACTGACTACCTGACAGACAGACCACAGTCGGCCGCCTGGACCGTGTTCGTCTGATGTGATGTGTGGAGTGGGACGGGGGCCCCCACAGGGGACTGTGCTGTCTCCTTTTCTGTTCACCTTATACACCTCAGACTTCCAGTACAACTCAGAGTCATGTCACCTACAGAAGTTTCTGATGACTCTGCAGTTGTTGGGTGTATAGGGATGGACAGGAGGGGAGTACAGGGCACTGGTGGGTGACTTTGTGGAGTGGTCTGGTAAGAACCACCTGCTGCTGAACGGGATAAGACCAGAGAGGTGGTGATCGACTTCAGGAGAAGGGAACGGCTCCGCAGCCCCTATGCATTCTGGGAAGTGACGTGGACATGGTGGAGGATTACAGATACCTGGGTGTCAACATCGACAGCAGGGAACTGGAAGGTCACAGCACTGCTGTTTACAAGAAGGGGATGAGCGACTCTATTTCCTGAGGAAGCTGAGATCCTTCAACGTGTGCAGCAGGATGTTGGAGACCTTCTACCAGTCTGTTGTGGCCAGTGCCTCTGTTCTCCTCCGTCATCTGCTGGGGCAGCAGCATCGGAGCCAGCGATACAAACAGACTGAACAAACTGATCAGGAAGGCTGGCTCCGTGATCGGCTGCAAACAGGACACATTTGAAGCTGTGGTGGAGAGGAGGTCGCTGAACAAACTGTTATCTATCATGGATAACCCTGACCACCCTCTCCACCCCACACTGGTCCAACAGAGGAGCAGCTTCTCAAAGAGGCTCCGACAGTTTAAATGCCGCACGGACCGCTACAGGAAATCATTCCTACCTCAGACAATAAAACTCTTCAACACGTCATCCCTGGGGGGTACTCTGAGACACACAATACTACAATAAGGGCAACCGGCACGACTGGGTCATATTTACAAAAGCTGCACATTTTTGTTTTGTTTTTTCCCATCTTGTATATACTTAAATATTTGTTCTTACATTCTTATATTTTTATTCTTATATTTTGTTATTATAATTATAATTATTTCATGTATATTGTATGTATGTATATTTTGTGTGCTGCTGTAACACTGTAATTTCCCATTTTTTTGGGATCAATAAATATCTATCTATCTATCTATCTATCTAAAGCAGAGACCCAAACACACAGGGTTAAAACAGGAGCTGCAGCAATGTGCGGTACAACAACAATATGGTGTTTTTTTGAAAATGAAACCATGTAAACCTATTCTGGTGCAACCTCAAAATACAATTATGAACCTGAAAATGAGCAGAATATGAGTTTAATGCTCTGCCTGACTAATAATGATCAACAAGATGGAGACAACGTGCCCCTAATTCCAGATTAGTCAGCTCTAAACATGCACTTCTGCCTTTTGATACTTGTTTTGTATATTTTGTGTTTATGAATAATTTGTGCCTGCCCTGTAGGCTCAGCCCGCTGCTGTAAACCTTTTGCTAAGTACAAAAATAAAAAATAAATCATCTTGTGACTCAGCAGGTTAGAAAGCACCACAAGGCATGTGGCAACCTATCATTTGCCCAACTGCTTATTTTCCAGTATACCAAAAACTCCTTTAAAAATAATGATAATACAGTAAATCAAAGCAGTGTTGCCAGTAAATGCCCTGATGCTCCGAAATTGAGGCAGTTTATCGCTCGACTGCAACGGGCCGACAAAAGCAATTTAAAGAATCCAACATTCTTGGTCGCTGTGCCCTGAGAGACTGCTACAACACCACAGACTGGGATGTGCTGATCGACCCGCATGGTGAGGACATAGAGGGGATGACACACTGTCTGACGGACTACCTGAACTTTTGTGCAGACGTGGTCTCCCCTATCAAGACTGTCCGCTGTTACCCTAACAACAAACCATGGGTAACACAGGAGGTCAAGGCTGTCCTCAACAGGAAGAAGGCTGCCTTCAGGAGCAGGGACAGGGAGGCCATGAAGGCAGCACAGCGGGAGGTGAAACACTGTGTGAGAGAAGCTAAGGACAGCTACAGGAGGAAGGTGGAGCTGAAGCTGAGGGAAAACAACATGAGGGAGGTCTGGGAAGGTGTGAGGACCATCACAGGTCACACACAAAGACCAGAACTACCGGGGGGCAATGGAAGGGCCAAGGAGCTGAATAACTTTTCAACAGGTTTAACCAGCCCTTGCCCCCCCTACCCCCACCCTCACCCCAGCAATGTTCCCTTCCCTCCACACACCTCCCCCCTGACACCACCACATCCCAGTCTACACACCTCCCCCCCAGCACCACAATACCCCCCTCCTCCTCCTCAATACAATCCCCGCGCCCCACATCACCACAGACCAGGTCAGAGGACAGCTGAGGAAGCTCCGGCCCAGGAAAGCAGCAGGCCCGGATAAAGTGTGTCCGAGACTGCTGAAGACCTGCGCAGCAGAACTGGGGGAGCCGCTCCAACGGATCTTCAACCTTAGCCTGCAGCTAGGGAGAGTGCCCACCCTTTGGAAGACATCCTGCATCGTTCCAGTTCCCAAGAAGAACAGGCCCAGCGAGCTGAATGACTTCCGACCAGTGGCGCTCACTTCACACCTGATGAAGACGTTGGAGCGGCTCTTCCTCAGCCTCCTCAGACCCCAGGTACAGCACGCCCAGGACCTCCTGCAGTTTGCGTACCAGCCAGATGTTGGTGTGGAGGACGCCATCCTCTACCTGTTACACCGGGTCCACTCCCATCTGGATAAGGGGAATGGCACAGTGAGGGTCCTCTTCTTGGACTTCTCCAGTGCCTTTAATACCATCCGGCCCCCTATACTCCAGGACAAATTGATCAGGATGGGAGTGGACCCCTATCTGGTAGACTGGATCAGAGACTACCTCACCGACAGGCCACAGTACGTCAGGCTAAAGGACATCATGTCTGACACTGTAGTCAGCAGCACTGGAGCCCCCCAGGGCACAGTGCTGGCCCCTCTTCTCTTCACCCTGTACACCTCAGACTTCTGTTACAACTCAGAGCTGTGTCACATACAGAAGTACGCAGATGACACAGCCATCGTTGGGTGTATCAGGGGTGACAGGGAGGAGGAGTATCGGAGTCTGGTGGGGGACTTTGCTCTCTGATGTCGCACTAACTGCCTACAGCTCAACACCTCTAAGACAAAGGAGCTGGTTGTTGATTTTGGGAGGTCCAGACCAAAACCGCGACCAGTCCTGTTGGAGGGAGTTGAGGTGGAGGCAGTCCAATCATACAATATCTCGGGCTGTGGCTGGACAACAAACTGGACTGGACAACAAACAGCAGCCACCTATACAGAAGACACAGAGCCGGCTGTACTTCCTGAGGAGGCTGCGCTCCTTTAACATCTGCAGCAAACTGCTGTGGATGTTCTACCAGTCTGTGGTCACCAGTGTCCTCTTCTACACTGTGGTGTGCTGGGGGCAGCATATCAAAGAAGGACACCCACAGACTGGACAAACTGATCAGGCGGGCCGGCTCTGTGGTCGGCATGAAGCTGGACTCACTGGTGACGGTGGCAGAGAGGAGGACATTGGACAAACTGGCTGGACATTACTGAAAATGCCAGCCACCCCTGCACACCGTCATCAGCACCCAGAGGAGCCGGTTCAGTGGAAGGCTGCTCCTTCCCAAGTGCCGGACCACAGACTCAAGGACTCCTTTGTCCCTCATGCCATTAGTCTATACAACTCCTCACTAGGGGGAGGAGGAAATAGGGCAGAGAGGACAATACATACATACATACATACACGCACACCTGGACTTAAATTCACACCTAGTCACTTTATCACTTTATCACTTCAATACTGGACTCAACACTGACACTTTAATAATAATTTATGGTCTTTTGTTTGTTTTATTTGACAAATGTTCTTATTGTTGTTATTATCATTATTATTGTTATTTTGTTGTCTTTATACTGTCTTTTTTAATCTTTTTTAATTTCTTTTTTCTGCTAAAACTGCTGCTGGGAATTTTCAATTTCCTTACGGGAGTCATCCCAAAAGGATCAATAAAGAGAAGTCTAAGTCTAAGTCTAAGTCTAAGTCTACCTCGATGATCTCCAGCATCTCCACCCGTGTGATCTTGCCGTCTCCGTCCAGGTCGTACTGTTGAAGGCCCAGTTGAGCTTCTGCTCGAAGCTGCCTCGGGATGTGATGGACAGCGCGCAGATGAACTCTCTGAAGTCAATGGTGCCATCGCTGTTCTTGTCGAAGGTCCTGAAGGCGTGCTGGGCAAACTTAGACGCATCGCCGTACGGAAGAAACTGGGATTGGGAAAAAGAAGGATGATGAGAATATAAACATCAGTGAAGTTGCAGGAAGATCAGGGGTCATTGTGTCTGGGGCTTAGCGCCGCCAAAGACGACTGTGATTGGTTTAAAGAAATGCCAATAAACCAGATTTTCTCCCATCCCGGGAGGCTGTGTGGATGAGCCAGACCCTCCTTTGCAGCGCTGTGGAGGAGGTCTGGCAATGCGAGACTACCTCTTCCCTCACAAGTTCAAGTTGCAGTCCTTTCCTGCTGTGTCTGTATGCAGATCGGAAGTTTTTTAGTTTATATCTCTTTATATTTTATATACAAACGGTTAAAAATGTTATCGGACACATACCTGATACATGGCCCTGTGGTTCTTGGCAGCCCAAATTCTCACTCTGATACTATCAAATTAAATTTAACTCATCATATTTAATTTTGGTGAACCGTTTTGCTTTCATCTGGTGCCATCCTCGAGTCAAAAGTGTTTTTACTTATCTGCAAAACTAAGGACATTACTATCAGTGGTAAGATAGTGGTAATTATTAAATGTTAGCATGCTAACAAGCTAAACTAAGATGATGAACGTGGTAAACATTTAACTTTCGTAACATCTGAATTTTAGCACTGTCATTTTGAGCATGTTAGCATATGTGGTCTTAGTGAGATGGTATTTTAAATTCAAGTCAAGTTTATAAGATTTTGCCTCATGTATTCAAGATTCTTTTTATTGTCATTCAGCAAAACACAAAAAGCACAAAGCAAATAACAAGCATGGCTCCTTTAAAAAAAAAAAAACAGCAATAATGATATACTTCTGATAAAAACCATACATTGTCCTACATTCTCCAAAACCAATACCAGGATTAAATTAGAGAATAGTACTGGAGTTAAGTTAATAAAATCAAGTTTAAACCATGTTACAACTATCAGAGAGTTACAGTGAAAAGGTAAGATAAAACAACATTTTTTGCCCTTTTGCACATGTAAAAGGATGTTGCAAAAATAGATTATTCTCAACCTTAATCTGTTTGTGTGCGATCAAAGTCTACACCCCTACGACTCTACTGTATATCATTAATTTAAATAGTGTAGAGCAGCTCTGATCTCAGCATCGGCTCAAACTTAAAGCCATCCCCGTCATCGCTGCATGTTCTCAGGGTCAGAGGCTAACGCAGTAACTATGTAGATGACCAGCGAGCCCCTGCTTTAGCTACTCAGCTACTGCCCCTCGTGAACCCTGTGGGTGGCCGCAAAAAGCCGGGTGATTCAGTAGATGTCACCTTTCACTTGACCTCTGTGGTAAAAACTCTTAGCCGATGGGTAATTTAAGCCGAGCGAGGCTGCTCTCTGAGGACCTGTGGTTGGCAGTAACAGCTTTTATCAGGGAATTGGAACAAACTGGGAAAGATATTCTCTACTGTTATGTTATTTCAAGGGAAATGTCTTGTAGTTTATTGTGTGCAGTTTTGTTGCTGATCTCACTTAAAACTCACGGTTGCGTGTATATTAGTCTATCTCAACGACGGATGCTCTGGAACATTTTCTCTGTTGCACGACTAAAACAATTTTTTAGCATCCACATGTTCCACCAAAACAAGTTCCTTCCCGAGGCTATTTTGAAGCGGCACCGTTGCTTTGTCCGGCGCTTAGCGCCGCCCATGATGATTGGGATTGGTTTAAAGAAATGCCAATAAACCAGAGCATGTTTCTCTCCCATCCCGGAATGCTGTGTGGACTATATAGAACCTCCTCCGCAGTGCTGTGGAGGAATGATAGGCTACACCTATATAAACTATAAATTCAACATCTTTTACGTAAGACAGAAGAAAGAGGAGTCACTGAAAAAAGAGAGATGGTCTTGACCTTTGTGGTACCTCATATTCAGTGACTGCTGCAAGAATGTCGGCCATATTGTTGTAATAGCTCACCAGCAACTCAGGAAATTTAAAGTGTCCACGGCTGGGATGCTCCACTTCTACAGGGCTGTGACAGAGAGCACTCTTACTGTTCTTCATCGCTGTGCGACGGATGATAAGTTGCACTGAACAGGATAGTTACGGCAGCGTCAAGAATAATTGAGCTGGACCTCCCTAAGATCTGTGACATTAACACCCGTCTACTCAAAACTGGACTGAAAATAATCAAAGATTCACCACACCCTGCGTATTCCTTTTTCAAACCTCTACCATCAGGCAGAAGGCTAGAAAGTAAAATCTGATCTTGATCCACCTATTTTTCAAATAGAGCTTACCCGCAGGCTGTGACTAGCATCCTTGCTCTGCTTACACAGCTACGTCCTCCCCCTCAGGGTCACTAAATGCACCAGCACTTTGTCTGATCTATTTGCTTACTTATCGTATTTGCACACTGGTGGCTACCCGTGTGTTTAAATTTACTGTTTTGTTTGTATGTCTAGTCCTTGTCCTATACTGTCTTGTATTGTCCTGTGTGAGCAAAATCACCAAAAAGAATTCCAGGTGGAAAATCCACTGACACCTTTTCATGGGACTTGGTGGAAGGGTGTAGCATGGGCCAAGGGTCATCCCTCATTTTGGAGTGAAACCCAGTGAGATAGGGCGTTTATGCTGCATCATGAGGTGTTGGAATAATCGGAAAAATGTTCCAGACTTGGGAAATAAACACTGCATTATCATTATAAGATTATAAGGGCATGTCTTTACAGTGAGCTGCACTTCGGGTGCCCTTCTTGCTCATTATATTACAATTTAGCCACTACAATGAAGGCTTTTTACTGTTTCCTTCCTCATTGTTATTGTTTTTTCTTATATTTCACCTTCCTGTTTCTTATACCGGCGTTTCCCAGAACAGCAGTCCCGTTTTTGATCTACGATTGAATACACAGAGCAACCAGTCATCAATTTCTTTTCTAGATGCTGCTTGAACTGACAATGCATGACTTTCAGGAGGAAGTCAGGTTTAATGAGCTTTTAAAAAAACGGTTTAAACCTACAAGAAGTTATTTTTGCTCCACTGCTGCAGTTTCACGCGGCAAGCAGTCAGAGGCACGTGTCCTTTTGTTTCAGGCGCTACGAGACTGTTCTACACTGTGTCCTGTCCGTGTGCGCAGCAGACTCGTCTCATCACACAGACGAAGAAAAAAAGATGAGGACGCCGACAGAGCCTCGCTGAGAGTAACTGCCCCGACACGCACAAACTGTCTGGAAGTCACGACGGATGGTAGGGGGGCCAAAGCCATGAATCCTAATGGGAGAGGACACAATAACATTGAGAAAGAGAAGGAGGATAGATAGATAGATAGATAGATAGATAGATAGATAGATAGATAGATAGATAGATAGATAGATAGATAGATAGATAGATAGATAGATAGACAGATAGATGCACTTATGAATCCTAAATTAGTAAATTACTTTGTTGCAAGCAGCAAGTTACAGGGACATACCCACAGAGAAAATACAAGGTAACATATTCAAAATAATACGATAAAAACAAAATATGATAGAAAAGAGAAAAATGTCAGAACAACTGCTGAAAACATATACTTAGAGCTCATAAATAAGACAAGGTTAGACAGTGAGAGTCAGTTCAGGTTGCAAAACGGCAGCTCTGCAATTAAGGTCCCACCCATGTAAAATTCTGCTGCAGTAGCAAAGTGATCAGACTGCAGTGAGGAGTTAACAGACAGAACAGCATGAGGGAGGGAGACAGACAGAGAGGAAAAGAGCAAAGAGATGAGGAGGGACAGAAGAGTGAAAAGTAAAATGACAGAGGAAGTGTTAGAGGGAGTGTGACAGCCCCCCCACCCCGATCAGGTCCCTATCTGGCCTTCTGCTCAGGAGGAGCCAGACTGATCTGAGGCAGGGTGTCCCCCTCAGGACAGGGGGAGATGGCGTGAAGCTGCCAGGACGAACAGGACGGCGCCTGTCGCTTTCTGCACATATGCAACGTGGCTTTCAATCCTCCTGCCCCCATTTGGCCCAGCTCATCTACCCAGGGCCGGGAGGAGCAGGAGGGAGGCACGTGGACAGAGGGACGGAAACGACGAGGCACAGAAAAAGTTGAGGGAGAAAAGGTGTCAGGGAAGTGATGCAGGAGAGATGTTCATAACGGGAGGGAGGGGGAGAGAAAGCCACTGCGGCTCCTCAACAATCTGGCAAGTTATGAAACACTTTGTTATGTAAAAGCGGAGGGAAGAAAATGGGACACTGAGATGAGACTGCGAGACTCCTTATCTGGGTTTCTTTGGTTCATCTTATGTCTCGGCCACATGTAAAAACATTGTCAGACGCTGAATTAATAAGAGGATGAAAAAAACAGAATCTTCACTGGATAGCACACAATTACCATCCCAACCCAAATGAGCCGGTCTGGACTTGAAGCGGCTTTCTACGAATATTAGGCTGTTAACATTTTCATTAACTCATGTTTCTGTCCTGATTTGGCTCCCATTTGCCGTTATGGCTGTTTGATATGGCTGTTTGGAGTCGGCCATCAAAGGACAGGCTGAATGCCAGACTGCTTCTGTCCACTCGGGGAAGAGCAAGGCAGACAGGCACAGCTGGCTTAATAAAGGCTAATGTCACAGTGTTTGTGTGTGTCAAAGTGTGTGTGGCGAGGCCTGTTCTGTCAAACAGATGGCCAACACCCAACCCTCACACACACACACACACACACACACACACACACACACACACACACACACACACACACGACCCAAAACATGGTGCTACTAAATGGAACAGTAAAGCCTTCATAATCAGACTGCAAGCTGGCACTGCTGCTGATCCAAAAACTAAAGGAGGGAAAGCCGGGAGGGGGCGGGGGGAGAAGTTGAGCGGATAGAAAAACGGGAAGTGGGAGGAAAGAGTGAGAGAAATAGCGTGAAATGGAAAGTCACACTTAAATGAAGGCCATTTCACAGTGACTGACTGCAAAGATCATAGGACAGATGAATAATGAGGCTCCGAAACACTGTGAAAACAGCATAACCTCGAACGAGAAGCTCATTAGTAACTAGCGACACGTGACTTGTTTGGTGCGACAAATAACTTCAGAGTTAGGTAACAGTAATGTTGGATCCAGATTTGTGTTAAGTTGCCAGCTCTTCAGATAACAGCTAAGCTCGACAGACATCTTGTAGCTTAAAAGCTTCCAGTGATGATGTCGCAAAGGGTCAGGCTTGGAATGCGACGAAGATCTGTTTGCTATATGCACATTCTGTTGCAGTTTAGGAAGCTGCAGACTGCATGTAACTGGATTACTGTTATTGTAGCTATGTACAAAATAATAGTTAAAAAATGGTAAATATAAGCCTTTGAAAGTGTAAGTGATCTGAGGCCGCCTACAGTTGGCAGTGTTGGGATCTTTTCTGGCTCCGGGGAGCACCCTGATAGAGACACTGAGACACTGAGTCATAAAGCAATATGAATCAGATTTATATACTCTCTGGACCATTAACTACAATTTACTTCCACTCATTTATTCATTTGCTATTTAGTTATATATAGTCTCGCTTTGCCAGACGCGGAAGGTGACAGACATTGGCGAAAATACACGCATCAGGCGGAAGTCAAACATCAAGGGCGCTCAATGGTGTTTTTTTACCTCCGACGTCACCTTCCAAGCAGCCAAACAAACAAAACCATTGCCGCACTGCCTGGAAAGACATGTTGGGGCAAAAAACACCAAACACTGTCAAGGACATTGACTAAGTTATATATTAAGTCCCGAGAAAGACTGCGAGAAACAGTAGAAAGCTCTAGAACAAGCTAGTAAGTTGACCTTGAGTTTAAGCAAAAGATCAACTTTTAAGTTTCTCACTCAACTCCAAAGAGGGTCAAAAACAAGCTAATCATAGTTTTGGTGCCTTAATTTAAAGCAGAAATCAACAAATGCTACATCGCAGTATTACGTTACATCATGAAAGAAATCATCCTTTTCAGTATGGGTTGATTTGGCAATATCTGTGGTTTTCTGTGGTAAGGAAAACTGTGTTTTTAAAATACAAAACCTAGATTTCAAATAGAAAAAAATGACGTGTATTTTATTGGATCATTTCTAACAGGTGGCAGTGAATACGTCTTGAGTGGCTACTTTGTCATAAATGCAACGGAAAAAGAGCAACTTCTGTTCTGTTGACATAGCAGCCATGTGTCTACCGTTAGCCACACTGTGTGACTACACCACTGTCCATCATGAAAGTTGTTGTTTTTTACAGGAAGTATTACTGTGCTATTGTGTGTACCTTGATGCTAGCAATTAAAATGCATGTTTGCTAGAAAGATGACCACTTCTTCTTATTAAGCAAACGTCAAAAGACTATTTAATAGGAGCATTGCAGACTACTTTGTGGTAGCCCTGCTATCTTAGCTTTACTTAAAGGTATGATATGTAAGCATTTAAAGTTGGGAGAGAGAGAGAGAGAGAGAGAGAGGGACAGTGGGAGACAGCTGCAGCTGTTGAGCGAGCTAGAGACTAAATGAAGAGAGGGACCACCAAGCACAAATAAACACACTGGCATCTCCGCAGAATGTGTGTGTATGTGTGGATATGTGTGGATATGTGTGTATGTCTGTGTGTGTGTGTGTGTGTGTGTGTGTGTGTGTGTGTGTGTGTGTGTGTGTGTGTGTGTGTGTGTGTGTGTGTGTGTGTGTGTGTGTGTTGGTTAAATGTGTGCATTGGTGCATAAGTGATGACTGAGAGGGATTATTTGTGTCTTTACATTGCATCCTGTAAATCATACCTTTAAATTTATAGTTTAAATAGCTAATCTTGTTTTTCAACACACAAAATTATGTTTTTATCATGTTTGTAGAAAGTTGTATAAACACATGAAATGGTAATACCGAATAATTTATGTCAATACTGTCTTCTACCTCATTTCCTGTAAATCCCTTGTGCGTGAGCACACAATTCTGTCGCCACACGCGATCAGCAGACCCTGCCAGTAACAGGAAAACCCCTTTACAGAGAAGCAATTGGAAATGTAAATACATTTATTGGTTATAGCTGAAAAAATGGCATACATAAATAGTATGAAATAGTATAACAGAGGTTTGATCCACTGATTCTATCTTGATGAAATACTATGATGAACCTTCTCCGTTTATGCCTGCTGTAATTAATCCCACCTGACAAAGCCAAAAGACAGGAAAACTGAAGAGCTGCACACTTGCCAAAACTAGAGATGTTCCGATATCGATACCAGTATTGGTATTGCCTCCGATACCGCCTAAAACGCTGGTATCGTAATCGAAGTACCGGAGTTTATGCACCGATCCGATACCACGTAATAAAGCCCTAAAGAAAATCTACGTTAAAGTTAATTAATGTTCCGTTGTGACTGACTGTCAAAGTGGATGATAAAAGAAAGTTCTGTGGCGTTTAACCTGAGCCACACATATCCAAACATAGAAATCATATCACATCCATACAGGGATAGTAGTATACAGCTGTTAAAACATAATCAAATATATGATACACTGGTATTGGATCAGTACTCGTGTCGGCCGAGCCGCATGTTCAGGTATCAGAATCAGCATCGGGAAGCAAAAAATAGTATCGGACCATCTCTTGCCAAAACAGACCTCTCGTTGTCCACCTATCTCCCAAAAGATGACCCACTGGCTCGTTCATGCACTCACTCTCCCATAATGCCTGACCTGGACCGCTGCCATGGCGATGCCATGCCCTGTTGTGTGTACCTCTATTTTCCACTGATAGTGTCTGATTCCATATCTATCTCTCCCTGCTGCAACCATAGTCCAGAGAACATGACACACACACACACACACACACTAAATACACACGTTTGGGAACCTCAGAGCTCACATGTGCTCAGGATCCCTCTCGCTAAACAATATGGATGGCTTAATATCATTTCCCCCGTGGATAAATGTTATCATTACCTGCAGTAGGGCCAAAAGAAAATGAACGAATCCATCACTGTTACTGCTCAGAGACGACAGGACGGACTCAAGTCGCACATCAAAGAATGCAATAAAAAAGAATAGCTTAAAATAAAATAGAATAACACACATCAGAGCTGCGTAGCTAATAAACATTGTCGGTCTAAAGCCTATTAATATTCCCACACATGAAAGCACACAAGGTCACCTCTCCTCGTTGCAGGTCCTGCAGGACAGTCTGCTCTGCCTCTAATGTTATCAACACGATGTGGCAGGTTTGCCATTAACTAGTCATCTTCTTACAGTGGTCTATATGCAATACACTCATAAATAGGGCTTTAACAATTATAACAAAATGGTCTTATCGTAATTTCTTTAGATGATTGTGCAGTTTCTTTGTTTGACTGCAATTGATTGCTAACATTAGTCCTGAGGTCCTAAGGGGTATGATTATATGTAAGTGGTTATTACGGTGGTCGAAAATCAAGCTGTTCCACTTAGAAGCCTGGAGAAGTTCCGTAATCAGGATGCAGCCTTTTTTTTTTGTTTTTTGGAACTTTTTATTTTCAAGAATTTTCACAACAAAAGAACATTCCCTGAGCCAAGAGCAATGAAACCAATAGCTGAAATACTGATGCCACATGTACAATATTTCAAAATAAATGCAACACAATAAACCAGATCACCTGAAACTTTGAATACCCTAAAAGAGAAAACTGCACACACACATTGCCATATGTATACATAAGTGCGCACAAACACACAACCCTCCTCTTCCCCTCCAGGTTGCCCACACAGGATGCAGCGTTTTTTTGTTTGCTTCTGCTTTTCTTTTTGCATTGTTTCTATATTTGCAGCGTATTTATGTATTTGGTTGTGTTGTGTGTATTTGCAGCATGTTTGCTGAATGATGAGCATGTGTTGTCAAATTAATGAAGGTGTTTCCTTCATTTGCTTGTGTTTTGTCTATTTGCATGTGTTTTCTTAAGTTGCAGGGCGTTTGCCCATGTCGGCCACCGTAGATCACTGGTCGGGACACTGAGCTAAAGCTATGCTAGCGGCGGCAGTCACTTGTTGGCAAAGCAACCAAACATCCTGGGCTGCAGCCGTCTCAAACTGGTCTCAAGCCGGAGAAATGCATTCCTCGTTGGGAAAAACGTTACATTATCTGGGTCACATAACAGTGTTATGACCAAAAGATGCATCTTGGGATTTCTTCTAAACTTTAATCTGTTTAAAAAATTTAATACATATATTTTTTTTTTATTTGACTGGAAGAGACAATTATATCGTTAACAGAAACGGACGGGAAAAAAATCGGCCTTGTGATTTTGGCCCAGACCAGCACATCTCTAACCCGTGCAGTTAGCCAAACTAATGCAATCATAGAATGCCTACTTCTTTCTATTGTTGTAGTGTTATCATCAACAGTTTGTCCTGGACTTTTTGGCTCAGTTTTAGGTTTACCTCATCTCTGTCCTTCTCCTCCTGAGTCTCCTCCTCACGGGCATGCCACTGCCGCCATCACCACCCCACCACCACACCCCTATCATCAGCCACGGGTCCTGATACTGCTGAAAACATGAAAACAACGTGTTCATGGGCCGCGTCTGTCAGAACAAAAAACCTAGCTATGTGATATTTTAGTGTTTTGGAAAAAAAACCAATGGGCCGCCGATCTAGGCTTACCACTTTTATGGGCCGGACAAAAATACTAAATTAAACGGCATGTATATGTATATATATATATTATATATATATATATATATATATATATAGATATTATAGGCGGCAGTCAGCCCAAAAGCTTGTCGGTCCACCGGGAAAGTGCAGATGGCCGGTCCACCCTTGATTGTGGATCACAAGTATTTCTGAGACAATTTCATTGCACAGCAACATTTGGAATGCTACTGCTCTACTTTAAAAATTGAGGCTCTCGCTTTGACTTGTTTCTTGAAGATTTCCATCTTTCCACTGCGGCACCAGAGGGCTGTGTAAATAAA
>NW_022604248.1:0-16999 GCF_008692095.1 Etheostoma spectabile | reverse complement strand
ATCGCTACTGCAGTGCTTTCCTGTTGGACAGTGGTGTTGCGATAGAGTCCCTGATAGATATCTTGTGAGACCAATGGAGCATGGGTAACCTCAACGAGTGGCACTGGTTGCAGGACAGCGTGTCAAAGTCCTGATGGGCTGCCTAGCAGACTTTAGACAGCCAACAGTGCTGTGCGAACGCTGGAGTCAATGACTTTAGCGTGATGTATTCCTTACGCAAAAAAGTGCGATCAGCTCTGGCTTGGTCCTGCAAGTTACATTAACCATGACTGCAATCCAAAATGAAAAGTTAGTTGCTTGCAAGTCCTTTGCCAATGTTGAGGTGATAGGCCCATTTCACCTGGTGAGGAGATCACATTTATATGGTCCAAACTTTTTTGGGAAGGAAGGAAATCTGTGAATGCTGCATCTGTGAGAGGAATGGAGACGGTCACTTCAAACAGGATCCTGTAAAGAGCACTGTTCTGTTCTGTAATGCTACTCATTGTCTCCCCTAGCAGTAGACTAGAGAATTGCGCTGTTAGTCAAGTTTGTTCTGTGGCATTTTTTGATGATGTCATCAGGAAGCACTCAGGAATGTCTTCAGACAGCATTGTTTACATTTGTAAATCAATCTAAGGCCATCTGCTCACGTTCAAGCTATAAACGAGCATCGTCGGTATGTAAATGTTCTTTAACATGTCATCTTTCAATATAGAAGAATATTTTATGTAAGATGAGACGTATGTTATCAAAATTGTTTTATATGTTTCTAAATGTTTACTTATGCCGACTGTAGTAAACAGAATAGTCTAAGCTAAATTGTGACTAAAATCCTTTAAATAGTCATTCCATTTCATTACATGTGAAGATGTAGTAGTCATTTATTATATCTTTGTTTTCAGTTTTACCCTACCTTTGACCATCATTAAAGAAGTAAACGATTCACCTTCGTCCAGTGTGGTGATTAGAGGAGGAGTTAAGCTGCCTGTCAACTTGCACAAAGGGTTGTAATGAGGACAGAACAGTAAAACGACGGCTCATAAGCTAGCTGATCTACAGCAGACCTGGACCCTCAAACGCTGTATCGCTGGAATAAAGGTAGCCAGCACACACAATGTTCCAGGAAGATACACAGTCAACCGGCTCATGGAAAACCAGATCTCAAGCTTCCCACACATCCAGCCGCTCCAGCAGATCTGGTGCAGCCGCAGCCATGGCACGCGCAGAAGCCGAAGCGGCCAGAGCAAAAGTAGCATACGCAGAAAAAGAGATGCAAATCAAAATTCAGAAGGCACAATTGGAGGCATCATTGGATAAACTTAATGCTGAAAAGACAGCAGCTGCTGCCTTAGCTAAAGCAGAGGCTCTAGAGGCCGCTTTGGAGCACGAAAATGATAGGCTGAACTCTAAGCTAAGATGTGGATTAGAGCAGCAACCTCACAACGCCATGCAAATGACTGAAGAATATGTGCAAAAGCATAGTATGTTGGACAGCGGTCTAAAGCCAGGGGCACAACAACAAAGTTCCCTCACTACCACCCAACCTCAGCAAACGCTCCCTCTGCAAGCACCTACAGCACACATTTACCAACCCCTGCAGACCAAGTCTGAAAGGAACGAAGACTCACAGATTGAAACACACCATTCTCAAAAATGTTCTCCCACGATAAACAGGAAACCCACACACACTGAGCACTGGGGTCACAAGATGACAGCTATCACCTGCCATTAGCCACACCCAACCACCAACAAGCACATCATGTGAGTCACACAGGGGCTTGTGATGACCGTCACTACCCACCTAGTAGGCCTGTCCATAGTGACCAACACGACAATGTGCTAAGAGGTTCATCTAATGAAAATCAAAATGTGACAGACTTTGTAAGCTTCCTTGCCAGACGAGAAATTGTTTCAACAGGACTGTTGAAGTTTGATGATAAGCCTGGAAATTACAGGGCGTGGAAAGCGTCTTTCCTAAACACTGTCAGAGGCCTTAATCTGACCGCAAAAGAAGAAATAGACTTGTTAGTAAAGTGGCTAGGACCAGAATCAACAGAACATGCAAAACGCTTGAGAGCTGTACACGTTAATGACCCAGGACAGGGGCTGCTAGTTGTATGGGAGAGACTAGAAGAGTGCTATGGCGCGCCCGAAGTCATCGAGGACGCACTTTGGAAGAGACTGGATAACTTTCCAAGGATTTCAAATAAAGACAATCAGAAACTCAGGGAGCTAGCAGACTTGCTGACGGAGCTACAAGCTGTAAAATCAGAAGGTGAACTTCCAGGCCTTACATATCTTGACACAGCACGGGGCATAAGCAGCATCGTACAGAAGCTACCGTTTGCTTTGCAAGAAAGATGGATGACACAAGGATCCAGCTACAAAGACAACTACAGAGTTGCTTTTCCTCCATTCTCCTTCTTCGTGAACTTTGTCTCCCAGCAAGCAAGGACACGCAACGACCCAAGTTTCATGTTTGCCCTTGTACTGGAGATCAGACCAAGACAGACAAACACACTCCTAAAAATTTGAGCTACCGTACACCTGTATCAGTCCACAAGACTGACATTTCGTCAGACACAGTTACACTGCCTGACCCTTCACACACTAAAGTAGAAGACCCAGCAAGGACATGCCCTATTCATAAGAAGCCCCACCCTCTTTACAAGTGCCGTGCATTCAGAGAGAAACCCCTTGAGGAGAGGAAAGCCTTTCTGAAACAAAGTGGCATCTGTTTCCAATGTTGTGCGTCAACATCTCATCTCGCAAAGAACTGTGTAAAGAATGTTAGATGCACTGAGTGCAACGATGACCGTCACAATTCGGTTCTACACCCGGGGCCCGCTCCATGGTCCAAGACCCTAAAACCTATACACGAGCATGGCGGGGAGGATGAGAGTGTCAGTCCAAGCGTTGCAGTCACGTCAAAGTGTACAGAAGTTTGCGGCGGAGACATGACTGGAAGATCTTGTTCTAAGATTTGTTTGGTCAGAGTCTTCCCTACAGGCCAACATGATAAGGCAGTCGAGCTGTACGCCATATTGGATGAACAGAGTAACCGGTCCCTAGTGAGATCAGAATTCTTTGAGCTCTTCAATGTTAAAGGTGACCATTCTCCATATTCCCTCAGGACATGTGCAGGAGTAGTGGAGAAGTCGGGGAGAAGAGCGCACGGCTTCCAAATACAATCTTTAGATGAAGAAGTCACTCTCTCTCTTCCTACCCTGATAGAGTGCAACCAAATTCCCAACAACCGATCTGAAATTCCCACTGCAGAGGTAGCTGTTCAACACACACATCTAAAATGTATCGCAAAACAGATCCCAACTTTACGTCACCAGGCACCTATAATGTTGCTACTTGGCAGAGACCTCATCAGAGTCCATAAGGTGCGTAAACAGATTAACGGCCCACATGACTCCCCATATGCACAAAAGCTTGACTTGGGCTGGGTTATAGTTGGCAGTGTCTGCCTTGGCAACGTCCACAAACCAGACACAGTAAACACCTTCTACACTAACACACTGGAAAATGGACGAGCATCCCTCTTTAAGCCCTGTCCCAACCGTTACTTTGTGAAAGAAACACAAGACAACACTGGGTCTCTCATCTGGAAGGACAACAAAGACCACATAGGATGCACTGTGTTTCAGAAATCCAAAGACGACGACAAAATTGCACCTTCATTTGAAGACATGGCCTTTCTAGACATCATGGAAAAGGGGTTTTACAAAGATAAAGATAACAGTTGGACGGCTCCTTACCCTTTAAGACACAGAGACGTCGTCTACCTAACAACAAAGCTCAAGCCCTTAACCGTTTCAGATCACTGCAGCACTCTTTCAACAGGAAATCAGAGCTGAAAGAACACTTCTTTGCATTTATGCAAAAGATATTTCAGAATGACCATGCAGAAGAAGCGCCCCCACTCAGACCTGAGGAGGAGTGCTGGTACCTACCTATTTTCGGAGTGTATCACCCTAAGAAACCTGGACAGATCAGAGCAGTCTTCGACTCAAGTGCCAAGCACGACGGCGTCTCCTTAACAATGTCCTCCTGACTGGTCCAGACCTCAATAATAACCTTTTAGGTGTGCTCCTTCGTTTCCGCCAGGACTCTGTTGCTGTCACAGCAGACATCCAGCAGATGTTCCACTGTTTCCTCGTCAAACCAGACCACCGAAACTTCTTACGTTTTCTGTGGTATCAAGACAATGACTTTAACAGAGACATCAAGGAATATAGAATGCGTGTGCATGTTTTTGGTAACAGTCCTTCACGGCTGTAGCCATCTTTGGACTGAGAAAGACTGCACAAGAAGGAGAAGAGATCTTTGGAGGAGATGCTAGAAGATTCGTGGAGAGGAACTTCTATGTAGACGACGCACTAAAATCTCTACCTTCCGCTCCAGCTGCCATCGACCTGCTCAAAAGGACACAGCAGATGCTGGCATGCTCCAACCTCAGGCTGCATAAGATTGCGTCAAACAATGCAGAAGTCATGGCGGCCTTTCCCTCGGCCGACCATGCAAGCGACCTAAAGGATCTAGGTCTGGGAGCCGACGATCTCCCTATGCAACGAAGTTTGGGTGTCAGCTGGGACCTGAAAAAAGACACATTCACATTTCAGGTGTCTGACGAACACAAACCCTTTACGCGACGTGGAGTCTTGTCAACCATTAACAGCCTGTATGACCCCTTAGGATTTGTCGCCCCAATCTTGTTGCAGGGGAAAACCATACTCCGGGAATTAACAGTTGACTGTCATGACTGGGACGAACCGCTGCCTGCCAAGAAAGAGCAGCTATGGACAGCATGGAGGGAATCACTCCAAGAACTCAGAAACCTACAGATACCTAGGTCTTATACAAAGGTCTCCCCATCCGCAGCCCAACGCAGAGAACTTTGCATTTTCTCAGACGCATCGGTCAAGTCAGTAGCAGCTGTGGCCTACTTAAAGCTCTTTGATGAAGATGGAAACTGCCACATAAGCTTTGTTCTAGGCAAAACAAAATTAGCCCCCCGACCAGAGTTCACCATCCCGCGGTTAGAACTATGTGCTGCCGTGTTAGCAGTGGACATTGCAGAGTTCATTACTGCTGAACTGGACATTCAGATAGATGACATCAGCTACTTCACGGATAGCAAGGTAGTGTTGGGCTACATCCACAATGACAAGCGTAGATTTTATGTCTTCGTGAACAACAGAGTGCAGCGGATCAGAAGGTTCTCCAGCCCCACACAGTGGCACTTTGTATCAACGGACAACAACCCTGCTGATCACGCAACAAGATTCATCTCAGCAGCACGCCTCAAAGACACCATGTGGCTTACAGGTCCAGCTTTCTTGTCACAGCCCGAGCAAACACACAACAAGCAGGTCACCTTCGACCTAGTGAATCCGGAACAGGACTTAGATGTTCGCCCCCTTGTGTCTACCCTGAGTACAACTGCCAGCGAGAGCACACTTGGGTCACAACGGTTTTGCCGCTTCTCAAGTTGGAAGTTACTCACCCGTGCCATTTCATGTCTCACCCATATAGTCCGCCTCTACAGGAAGCATGCAGAGGGTCCTCATGATGGTTGCAACGGATGGCACCACTGCACCCAAGGTCACACAGTGGAAATGCTCACCAAGGCCCAAAACACAATAATACGTACTGTCCAAGAAGAGACTTACGCAAAAGAGATGCAGTGTATCAGGGATCAAAGATCTCTTCCAAAGGACAGTCCCATCAGAGCCCTGAGCCCTTTCATTGACAAGAACGGCTCATTAGAGTTGGTGGACGCATCACAGAGGCTAGTATAGGAAGCGAGGAGAAGACACCTATAATAGTTCCTGGTCGTCACCACATTGCCACTCTTCTTGTGCGCCATTATCACGAACTAACCCAACATCAGGGACGTCTCTTTACAGAGGGCGCTATTCGTTCTGCCGGCTTGTGGATTGTCGGCGCAAAGAGGTGTGTGAACAGTCTTATATTCAGATGCATCACCTGTCGTAGACTCCGGCGCGCCTGCGAAACTCAGAAAATGGCTGACTTACCTGACTGCCGCCTCAACACCGATCCCCCGTTTTCATACGTTGGACTTGATGTCTTTGGACCATGGTCAGTCTCTTCACGACGCACCCGAGGAGGTCATGCAGACAGCAAAAGATGGGCGGTTTTGTTCTGCTGTCAAAGCATCCGCGCCATCCACATCGAAATCATCGAGTCTATGGACACTTCTTCTTTTATCAGTGCTTTGAGAAGGTTCATTGCCATACGCGGACCCGTCAAAAAACTATATTCAGACAGGGGAACTAACTTTGTCGGAGCCTGTCATGAGCTACTGATCCCTTCCAACATCAATGATAAAGTGAAGAGGTTCCTTACAGATCAAGGCTGCGTGTGGGAGTTCAACCCCCTCACGCCTCTCATATGGGTGGAGCTTGGGAAAGGATGATTGGGCTGACACGCAAGATCTTGGATTCAATGTTCCTACAGCACGTGTCTTCAAAAATCACCCATGAGGTCTTAGTCACCTTGATGGCTGAAGTGACTGCCATTGTAAATTCCAGACCGCTTGTGCCAGTGTCTACAGACCCAGATGACCCATTTATACTTACTCCTGCAACTCTGTTGACACAAAAAACTGGTCCCTCTCTTGCTCCTCCAGGCGACTTTGATGGAAAAGACTTGTACAAACGTCAGTGGAGACAGGTGCAAAGTCTTGCTAACACCTTCTGGGACAGATGGAGGAAACAATACCTGTCCACTCTGCAGCCAAGAAGGAAGTGGCGGTCCGACAGACCAAATCTCACTAAAGGGAGTTTAGTGCTCATCAAGGACAATCAAGCCAAAAGAAACACATGGCCTATAGGGCGAATCTCAGAAGTGTTTCCTGGCAAGGACGGTAGAGTCCGCAAAGTGGAAGTGAAGGTGGCTCACCCAGACGGGGTTAAAGTGTTCCTGCGACCAGTTACAGAGTTGGTCCTCCTTTTACCATCCGAAGACTAGACTATGGTTGCTTTTCGGACATGTATGCTATATTTAATAATGGTATCCAGGGATACCAGACGGGGAGTGTTCTGTTCTGTAATGCTACTCATTGTCTCCCCCTAGCAGTAGACTAGAGAATTGCGCTGTTAGTCAAGTTTGTTCTGTGGCATTTTTTGATGATGTCATCAGGAAGCACTCAGGAATGTCTTCAGACAGCATTGTTTACATTTGTAAATCAATCTAAGGCCATCTGCTCACGTTCAAGCTATAAACGAGCATCGTCGGTATGTAAATGTTCTTTAACATGTCATCTTTCAATATAGAAGAATATTTTTATGTAAGATGAGACGTATGTTATCAAAATTGTTTTATATGTTTCTAAATGTTTACTTATGCCGACTGTAGTAAACAGAATAGTCTAAGCTAAATTGTGACTAAAATCCTTTAAATAGTCATTCCATTTCATTACATGTGAAGATGTAGTAGTCATTTATTATATCTTTGTTTTCAGTTTTACCCTACCTTTGACCATCATTAAAGAAGTAAACGATTCACCTTCGTCCAGTGTGGTGATTAGAGGAGGAGTTAAGCTGCCTGTCAACTTGCACAAAGGGTTGTAATGAGGACAGAACAAGCACTACCACAGCCAACACAGAACCTGTGTCTCAACCTCCCAAAATGAAAAAGAATGGTAAAAGAACAGAAGCTGAAAGAAGAATATTAAGTGTGCTGGCTCATAACTTATTTTAGCCGTGCAACAGAAAAACTGTTTGATTGTTTAAATTGTTTTTCCAATTTTTGTCATTAATATTGTGAACACTTGTCTTTCTTAAACTCCTCTACATGCAACAGGTTTCAGTATTGGGAACAACCTTTTAGGCAAGATGGTAAGTAACAATTAATAGGGAATTTAATTTGTGATAGTTTGCTGAGGAGGCAGAATCTTAATTTGGTGTATTATCTGCAGAGCACCAAAGTATGTGGAGTCTGCCACGCAAGCTTTAACAATCTGAAGCAACACCTTAAAGTGTCGCACACCATCCCTAATGAAACGTTCCACCTACTAATGAAATATGGGACTGCCCGGTAAGATTAAATCAAATAGTTTTCTCATATTTAGACATATATTATTGGCTTGATTTTCTAAACTGACTTATTTTTCATTTTCAATCGCAGAACTACAGTCAGCTTGGACTGCAGCCTGTGTGGGAGGAAACAATTAGTGCGCCTGGACAAGCACTTGCAAGATACACATAACATGATTTTAAATACAGTAAGTGTATTGGTTTTAATTTGCTGAAAAACACATGTGCAACATCTGTGGCAAATCTTATGTTTTATTCCTCTCAAGTTTTTGCAATTTTTAGGGCCCAAGCAACAAAAGAGCCAAAGGCCCTTTTTTTGTGTGTTATTCTTTCTTTCTTTTTAAGGTCTTTTTCAAGGAAATCAGCCTTATATGACAAACATCATCCAATTTACATGAAACTTATGTCTGGTCTACATGTAATACTGAAATGACCCCTATACCTTAACCACGCCCACTAACACAAGCCATGCCCATTTAATACTATTAGAACCGTTTAAGGTAGCGTCTTATAAGAGGTCTTTGAACTCAGCGGGGAGTTCCTTCTTCATTGGTCATGCTTTGGACCGCCCCCTATGCGTAAAGACGCCCCCTTCCATAACCGGTGACCCATTTAAGGTATAGTCTTGTGTGAGGTATCATTGAACTCAGCAGGGAGGTCCATCTTCATAGGTGCCATTTTTTAATGTCTGAGGGCCGTGCAAATGCACGGTTGCGAGGAGCGGCGTCCACCAGTAACCCCAACGCTGCTTGCATCTTTGATATAATTTGTTTTTTAATAGGAAAGAGAACCGATCGTGAAGCAGGCAAAGAGAGCTGCCATCATAAAAGAGCTAGATGAGCTGCGGACGTCCGGGCCTGACAAGCCCATGGTGTCGGCTTTGGACATGGGTATAACCCGTCAAGATGGTACTTTGGTTGTGTTAATATTTATTTTACTCAAATTAAACATTAGCTTTCTACTGTTTTATTTTCTATGGTGTTTCTGTACCAACATATACAGACATTTGGAAGCACCGAGTTTTAATTTCCATTTTAAATCAGTTAAATTTCATTTCAGAGGATGAGTTTCCTGACGTGGACCTAAACCTGGAAGAGGATTGTGTTGAGGAAGAATTTGAGGAGCAAATTAACTTTCCTTTGGACCCTGTCCCTGGGCCCCCCAACACAGACTGTTCCTCAGAGCAGACCCTCACACTTCCTTCCACACCTGTCCCTGGTCCCCCAACATTGACTCTTCCTCTGAGCAGACCAGCACACAACCTTCCATGCCTCTCCCTGGGCCCCAAAACTTCCAGAGAGCTGACGGGCAGCCAACCAACGGTGAATTGCAACAACTGCAAGCTCTTTGCTTCCCGGTTGCTGCAGCTGGAGAAAACCGTGGAGTATTTGTTGGCAGGGCAGACAACCAATGGCATCCCCTTCAAACCACCTCTATCGGCACAAAAAGGGGAACACATTAAAAAGGGGACAAGTGGTGATTCGCTATTTGGTAAGTTTTTCTTTGCTTTCCAGTTACAATTTTGGTGAGCGGGGGCACAATTACAATTTACAGTTTGCTAATTATTTCCCTTTTCACCTTTAGTTTCTTGTGGTTGTCCAACTAATGTTTTTTTTAACTGCAGAAAAGATACTCAAAGACTTCCAGGAGTTTCGCCTTGGCTCCAGGACCGGAAGGAAGGATGCAGAGAATGCAAGGCAGTCATCAAGCCACGGGCTTAGATTTTGTCTTTACATGGCTGCTGGCATGCCAACCAACACCATCACCGAAGACCTGAGGTTTCTCACACAGATAGACAAGTTACGGGCGTAAGTATTTTTCATGTGCCATGCTATTACCATGCACAAAATACTTACAACTACAAAACAAATGGAAATTATTCTCTTATCTATTGATTCCAATTTTTGGATTTGATTTTAATCCACAGTGTTTTATAATAGATGAGAATTAATGACTTGTAACTCATTACAACTTCCCACAGCTGGACAACATACCTTCAAAAAAAAGGATATGCACCGACAACAATTAAAAACATGCTAAACAACATGATACTGTTTTTAAGCATGTAGAGACATCGTTTGCAAAGGAGAGCAAACTCAAAAAAAAAAGATTCCTGACACTGCAATACGAGTTAAAAAGAATTGTTGCAGATGTGCATAAGCATCTCGTCATCCACCGGCAGAAGGTGTTACGCCATAAGTCAGGTAAATGTTTTAAATTTCTTTCCTTCAAAACTGTATGTCCTATATATATTATAACCCTAACCCTGACACTATATATATATATATATATATATATATATATATACATATATATATTGGCTGTCTGCCAATAGGCCTAAAACATAACATATATGATTATAATGACAGAAACTGGGACTCCAGGTTAACAAGATTCTGACTTATTAGAAAGATATGAATTCAATTGTGATTCTGTGAGAATTCACAGATCCAATTTCTATTTTTAGTCTTTCCCCTAACATGTAAATTAATCTACATGTATGTGTGTGCTCAATACGGCTTCTGGAAATAAACTAAAGGATTAAAATATGAATGACTGAACTGAATTAATGAAGAAGTTCCCCAGCACATTGACCAGGAGTTCTTCTTGATGCCTACTGTCTCAAACATCTCTAGCTAGTTAGCGCCATCAAGCCTCAATGATTTACTGTGAATTAATGCAGAATGCTGAATCTGTTGAGTTGTCTTAGTCGTGCGTCAAACGTAGGCCTACAGTAGCTGTATTACCATCCATTTAGATTAAATATGGTATTGATGACGTAAACAATAATAACGATAACTCCAGTGAAATGATGTGAAAGTTGAGAGCTAGATTAGGACTGGATTAAAGCTGATTCTGGTTTCCAACTTCACCTCAAGTGTGTCTGGTAAAACAGACGGAGACAACTTCTGTCTAGCTAAGTTTCCATCCACTTGCCAACTGAATTACAGTGTCTGAAGTTTGGTCAAAAAAAACAAAAACTCATGCGAATAAAGCTGTGGAACTGTTGATGCTTCATTACGACCAACGTGCAACCTAGCTAACAGGTGAAGACCACACCAAAATCACTAGCTAACTTCCTTTAAATGTGAAGACCTATAGACCAACAACAGGCTTGTGTTTGGAACCTTATTCTCTTTCTGAGTACTTTAAGAATAAAGTACGGTTTAACCGAATGCACGGGAATTTATTCTACGCGCCGCCCCTTTCAAATATTCAATTCAACCAATCACGGAGGGGGTGTGAGCATTATTTCACCTGACAGAAAACACATACAACATAATTTAATTATGCATTTAGTTTGTAATAGTATGAATTTCTTTTTCATAAATGACCACTAATATAATATTTGGCCATCTTTGAATTTTCATTCTCTTTTATTTTTATTTTTTAAATCTATTTCTGTGCATTTTTCTGCTGCTGTCAATCACCTGGCACCTTAAAAGAAGAGAAAAGAAGTTGATTCGTTACCGTGATCGGGAGACAGCGCCCCCATAATTCCTTTTGTGAAGAAAATTGAATTACTCCATTCTTTCATTTGGACTGGTGGAGCGAACAGAAGTAGCTAAGTAATGTTGTCTAGGTATTGCATTTTTAACAAATGTTATTTTTTTCATTCTGGTGTTAAACATATGGCTTAGCATTTGCTGGTATAATTGCAGACTTTTAGAAAGACCATTATAGATAGTCTATAGGCCTATATAGTTATTTTTATACATCAAGGTTGACTTAGCTAGCTAATCCAAAACGCACATGGCAGGTTAGCATAATTGCTTTGAAAGTAGGCAATTTAGTGACAAACTTGGATGCCGTTCTGGTTCTAATTGTGATGTGCCTTGATGTGGCTAAATATAGTGTAAATGTTGCATGTTGAAATGTATGATTTTTCATTTTTGCTCCATTTGTTCAGATGGCATCCCCAATGAAGCTGCCGTCGTCGACAACGCAGAAATCGAGAGGGCACGGCAGGACCTGCAGCTGTGTGCGGTAGGTTGAATGGTTTTTGTTTGCTTTGATTTTTAATAATATCTGCATGTCAGCTGCGTGGCGTTAACGTTTTTATTTTGGCTCCCATGTTAAGAGCTTGTACACGTCCTGCGTGACGCATGCATTCGAGAAATAGCAACAATTCCAAAATTTGCAGTACAGTGAAAAGGTTCACAAATAATTGCAATTGACATAATAGTCTCTTTCAGTCAATTTATTTAGTACTTTTTCAAGAAATATAAAAGTTTAATTGAATCCCATCTTTTACTTATATTGCTGTCATGTAACACAGATAATGTAATAACACAGGTACACAGCAGCCTGACGTAAACCACACATCTTAATTATCATAACTCAATTATCATAACATTTGAAATAACAATACAAATATAATCACTTATATAAATGCATTTTTGCATGTCTAAACAAGGGGCATATAGTAAGATATGTGCAATGTAGTAGCAGTGATATATACTGGTAATAATAAGAATAATACATATATAACTAGGGGTGATCAGAGTATCCGGCTGAAACGAGTATCCGGTACGGATAAAGCACTTTTGCCGAGTACAAGTATTATCTGAGTAATATGAGTCAATATCCGTGCTCGGATTGAATAAAACTCCTCAACTGGCCGCGCAGCGTTCTGTGATAATCACAGCGCCCCCCCCGCCTACAAACCTGCTCGGATCAATCACACACACACAGAACAAGGAGAAATGCGCTCCCTCGGCCTCTCTCTCTCTCTCTTTCTCTCTGTCTCTCACCCTTTGTTGGTATCTTTCCCTCTCTCTCTCTTTCTCTCACTCTGTCTCTCTCTCTCTGTCTCTGTTGGTCTCTTTTCTCCCTCTCTCACTCTGTCTTTCTCTCTCTCTGTCTCTCACCCATCTCTCTCCTTCTTTTGGTCTCTTTCCCTCCCCCCTCTCTCTCTCTCTGTCTCTTTATAGATAGCTAAAGAAAATGTTAGGGCACAGATGTAAAAATGGAATCTTCCAAATTTTCATCTGTCACATGATAAACCGATAGAAATTTGTTTTGTTTGCTTTTGAAGATAGTTGGTTAGTTATCTAGCTACATAATGCATGCATTCTATAGCTAATTTGTCATTTTGTGTTTTATATTTCTACTGTGGCCACTCACTCTGTTTGCAGTCATCGGCAGCCCAACAAATTTCAGAATTAACGTTTATCTGGGCTTCACAGGAAGACATAAAAAAGTTAATTTGTTTCTCGATTTGCTAAGCTAACTTTCCTTGGCAAGCAAACAGGAGCCACAGTATGTGAACAGGTTATTATAAACCGTCTGACAATACTTTTCATTGATTCCAAAAAATCCCAGCATGCTCCTGGTTGGAAACAATGGACAGAGGGACCAGAATGAGTGTTACGGAGCTGTGTGAGATTGATGACCTGGCCACTGGTTTGGTGTTGGACCCCATGCTGGGTTTCAGCACCCATAAAATGAACATCGGTCCCTTACCTGAGACCCACTGTTGGGGTTTTCTAAAAGAAACCCTGCTCAGCTTTCAGCAATCACAGGATTTCAAGACAACATTCAATACACTGACCTCTGGTGACTATTTTAAATCTATTGGAAGCCATCGTCAGCATCTCCTGAGGGAACACATCTATCACTACTCCAGTGCTTTCCTGTTGGACAATGGTGTTGCGATAGAGTCCACTGATAGATACTCTTGTGAGACCAATGGAGCAAGGGTAACCTCAACGAGGCACTGGTTTGCAGGACAGTGTGTCAAAGTCCTGCTGGGCTGCCTAGCAGACTTTAGACCAGCCAACAGTGCTGTGCTGAACGCTGGATTCAATGACTTTAGCGTGATGTATTCCTTACGCAAAAAATGCGATCAGCTCTGGCTCCGGCCAGCAAGTTACATCAACCATGACTGCAATCCAAATGAAAAGTTAGTTGCTTGCAAGTCCTTTGCCAATGTTGAAGTGATTAGGCCCATTTCACCTGGTGAGGAGATCACATTTTATTATTATTATTTATTATCTCTCTGTCTCTGTCTCTCTCTCGCGCGCGCGCTCCCGCTCCGTCAGGCAGGCAGTCATTCGGTCTGCGGATCTGTTCCGTTAACGTTTAGGTTTCTTCAGCTTCAAGTTTGTTTTTAAACTTCGGTTTGTAGTCCTTACATAGTAACCAGTAGATTTCTGGTGAACGTGGGGTTTGTAGTCCTTACATAGTAACCAGTAGATTTCTGGTGAACGTGGGTTTCAGACATGCTGCTTGGTTTAAATGTGACTCCCGTTGCGTCTCTGCCATCGGAGATTTTTTTTTTTTACTGTCAGCTGCCCCCCGCCCCTCTCTCTCTGTGTCTCTCTCTTACACACCACACACACACACACACACACACACACACACACACACACTCATACCTGGCGTGGAAATAAAAAAAATAAAAAGAACCAAAAAAATAATAATCACACTGATCATAAAAAAATAAAAAGTTAAAAAAAGAAAGTTATATTGAGTATGAAAACTCTTGTTCATTACATTTTACTTCATAATTGCGACCCAGTCCGAGTACAGATCCGGATAATTCATGTGGTAAACAGATACAGATAATGCTGTACTCGCTCATCCCTATATATAACATATATAAGAATAGTAAGTATAAGTATGTGCAGGCTAAATAGTATGAAGAGTAGTAGAAAATGGCTATGTATGGAGTTATCTCACCAGGTCTCTAAAAGTTAATTTACAATTAAAAAAATAGGACATAACATAATTACAAGTAAGCCTCATTATAGCAAAAATATTTTAAGCTTAAAGAATAATAAGAAGGATGGATCCCCTTTTTTAACATCAGTACTTTGATAATGAAATATTATAAAGATAATAAATCTGATTAAACCATAAAACAAACAAATATAAACACATTCAACAATGAAAAATATAATTAATTCAACAAATTGTTCCATGTGTCAATCTTGATTGTATAAAGTGCTTGACCATTCAGTTGTATGACAATCTTTTTTTTTGTAATTGTAGTATGCTTCAAGGGACCCATCTGTTCCCCGGCATACCCTGTTCCCCCAGTTGATGGAAGCCACAACTGGGGTGATGACAGTGGTGTGCCGGGAACATCGTCTGAGAAGGGCTGCCGAGAGCCGGGAGAGGTGGCTCACAAGGCAACTGGAGCAGCGCAAGAGGGAGAAGGAGACTGCGGAGAATAAAGTGCAACAACTCCAGCAAGAGCTGGTGCAGATGCAGCAATGCAGGCAGAAAAAGAGCAGGCAGAGCCAGGAGAAGAGTGAAATCTGGAGGACAGCTACATTGTTTTTGCTTTTTTATTTCATTTTTCACTTTTCTTTTTTAAATAAAGGTTTTATTGCTAATGAGTTTCACACGGTATATTTTGGTCGAAGTAGAGGTTTGTTGTCCCAAACCTATCATCACACTGTGTTTCAAATTAACTACAAACGTTTTCTTAGAGAAAATACAAACACTACACCCTTTTAAAAAAAAAAATTGTCTTAGCAAAATGATTCATGTTGTCAAAACAATGGAGCGGCCTCTAGCTCACACAGTAAGAGCATTTTCCCCATGTTGGCTGAGTCCTGCAGCGGCCCGGGTTCAACTCCGACCTGCGGCCTGTTGCTGCGTGTCACCCCCCCATCTCTCTCTCCTTTCATCTCTATCCACTGTCACTTAATAAAAGGGAAAACCCCCCCAAAAAATAATCTTTAAAAAAAAAGGTTGTCAAACAATGGACTTTTTTCACCTTTGCTCTCTCCCCTTCAAAATTAGGTGAAAGCTCAACATGGCAGGGGATGAATTTCCACCCTATTGCTCCAAGTAATTCCAGAATTTTTTATGCTGACAACAATAACAATGACAAGATTGAGTTAATGTACATCATTTGTAGTTCTACATGAAAGCTCAAATAACATTGTAGTGAGTTATGGTCTTACAAACTGTAATTAAACTGTCGTTAAATGCAAATCCCATCTCCCAAGCTCCTCAGTCTTCAAGCTTCAGGCACATCTCATCTGGCCGCCTTGTGCCCGCCCAATGCACTGGTAAGCTGTTAAACCGTACAGTAAATATAAAAGCTTCATATTATGTACAACTGCTTAGTGTACATAAGCTCACTAAACACAACTAGTATAATCTCAAGCAATAAGACAATGTAATTAACAGTGGTTTATAAAAAGGACACAAGTATCTCACAACTCAAATTATTTTCTAGCTGTGGAAAGAACTATATTGGAGGCTATTGGCGGTATTGAGCTGCAGTTGCAGCACCTCACCTCCATGGTGCAGTCCATCGTGGATAGACGGCCTTCTCCACCCACTGATGGGGGGAGGAGAATTTCTTCCCCCTCATCACAACAGAGAACTTCTCCCATCTGGACAGGCAGCTGGCAGATGCTGGGAGGAGGCAGAGAATGGTAAGTTAGGCAGCAAACACTCAATATACATTCTCTATTTTCTAAGCTCTAGTCCCACTCATAATGTACCAAATTTGTTGTTTACAGATTTCCAAGTTGTCACTGGTTGGGGGGCAAACTATCAGAAAAACATGTTGGCGGATTTGCTCCAAAGTGTTTGCCCCCAGCTAGCGGCACAGCTAAATGGTGGGGAAGAAGGGGAAAACTGGCATAAAGGGCACTTTTGTCTGTGCCTTAGTGACCTGTAAGTAAATGAATAACTTGAAATACACTACTAAAAGTTACATTTCATATGAAAAATTTTTTATTTTACTGTTACAAACATTGTTATATCACAATAGGTAATGTTAATTCTTTTTTTTTTAAATAACAAAGTTAAGGAGGCATCTTTAACAAGATATTGTGATATAAATAGGCCTACAATATAATGTATACCTGACACAAGCTACAGGCAGAGAATTAACGCCTTGGCACCATTAAATTCAACACGTTTTAGCAGTAATTCTTCCACTCTCTATTCTTTTAGATGCTATTCGATGTTCCTTATTT
>NW_022604247.1:5000-40569 GCF_008692095.1 Etheostoma spectabile | reverse complement strand
AAGCTATGGACAGCATGGAGGGAATCACTCCAAGAACTCAGAAACCTACAGATACCTAGGTCTTATACAAAGGTCTCCCCATCCGCAGCCCAACGCAGAGAACTTTGCATTTTCTCAGACGCGGTCAAGTCAGTAGCAGCTGTGGCCTACTTAAAGCTCTTTGATGAAGATGGAAACTGCCACATAAGCTTTGTTCTAGGCAAAACAAAATTAGCCCCCCGACCAGAGTTCACCATCCCGCGGTTAGAACTATGTGCTGCCGTGTTAGCAGTGGACATTGCAGAGTTCATACTGCTGAACTGGACATTCAGATAGATGACATCAGCTACTTCACGGATAGCAAGGTAGTGTTGGGCTACATCCACAATGACAAGCGTAGATTTTATGTCTTCGTGAACAACAGAGTGCAGCGGATCAGAAGGTTCTCCAGCCCCACACAGTGGCACTTTGTATCAACGGACAACAACCCTGCTGATCACGCAACAAGATTCATCTCAGCAGCACGCCTCAAAGACACCATGTGGTACAGGTCCAGCTTTCTTGTCACAGCCCGAGCAAACACACAACAAGCAGGTCACCTTCGACCTAGTGAATCCGGAACAGGACTTAGATGTTCGCCCCTTGTGTCTACCCTGAGTACAACTGCCAGCGAGAGCACACTTGGGTCACAACGGTTTTGCCGCTTCTCAAGTTGGAAGTTACTCACCCGTGCCATTTCATGTCTCACCCATATAGTCCGCCTCTACAGGAAGCATGCAGAGGGTCCTCATGATGGTTGCAACGGATGGCACCACTGCACCCAAGGTCACACAGTGGAAATGCTCACCAAGGCCCAAAACACAATAATACGTACTGTCCAAGAAGAGACTTACGCAAAAGAGATGCAGTGTATCAGGGATCAAAGATCTCTTCCAAAGGACAGTCCCATCAGAGCCCTGAGCCCTTTCATTGACAAGAACGCCTCATTAGAGTTGGTGGACGCATCACAGAGGCTAGTATAGGAAGCGGAGAAGACACCTATAATAGTTCCTGGTCGTCACCACATTGCCACTCTTCTTGTGCGCCATTATCACGAACTAACCCAACATCAGGGACGTCTCTTTACAGAGGGCGCTATTCGTTCTGCCGGCTTGTGGATTGTCGGCGCAAAGAGGTGTGTGAACAGTCTTATATTCAGATGCATCACCTGTCGTAGACTCCGGCGCGCCTGCGAAACTCAGAAAATGGCTGACTTACCTGACTGCCGCCTCAACACCGATCCCCCGTTTTCATACGTTGGACTTGATGTCTTTGGACCATGGTCAGTCTCTTCACGACGCACCCGAGGAGGTCATGCAGACAGCAAAAGATGGGCGGTTTGTTCTGCTGTCAAAGCATCCGCGCCATCCACATCGAAATCATCGAGTCTATGGACACTTCTTCTTTTATCAGTGCTTTGAGAAGGTTCATTGCCATACGCGGACCCGTCAAAAAACTATATTCAGACAGGGGAACTAACTTTGTCGGAGCCTGTCATGAGCTACTGATCCCTTCCAACATCAATGATAAAGTGAAGAGGTTCCTTACAGATCAAGGCTGCGTGTGGGAGTTCAACCCCCTCACGCCTCTCATATGGGTGGAGCTTGGAAAGGATGATTGGGCTGACACGCAAGATCTTGGATTCAATGTTCCTACAGCACGTGTCTTCAAAATCACCCATGAGGTCTTAGTCACCTTGATGGCTGAAGTGACTGCCATTGTAAATTCCAGACCGCTTGTGCCAGTGTCTACAGACCCAGATGACCCATTTATACTTACTCCTGCAACTCTGTTGACACAAAAAACTGGTCCCTCTCTTGCTCCTCCAGGCGACTTGATGGAAAAGACTTGTACAAACGTCAGTGGAGACAGGTGCAAAGTCTTGCTAACACCTTCTGGGACAGATGGAGGAAACAATACCTGTCCACTCTGCAGCCAAGAAGGAAGTGGCGGTCCGACAGACCAAATCTCACTAAGGGAGTTTAGTGCTCATCAAGGACAATCAAGCCAAAAGAAACACATGGCCTATAGGGCGAATCTCAGAAGTGTTTCTGGCAAGGACGGTAGAGTCCGCAAAGTGAAGTGAAGGTGGCTCACCCAGACGGGGTTAAAGTGTTCCTGCGACCAGTTACAGAGTTGGTCCTCCTTTTACCATCCGAAGACTAGACTATGGTTGCTTTTCGGACATGTATGCTATATTTAATAATGGTATCCAGGGATACCAGACGGGGAGTGTTCTGTTCTGTAATGCTACTCATTGTCTCCCCCTAGCAGTAGACTAGAGAATTGCGCTGTAGTCAAGTTTGTTCTGTGGCATTTTTTGATGATGTCATCAGGAAGCACTCAGGAATGTCTTCAGACAGCATTGTTTACATTTGTAAATCAATCTAAGGCCATCTGCTCACGTTCAAGCTATAAACGAGCATCGTCGGTATGTAAATGTTCTTTAACATGTCATCTTTCAATATAGAAGAATATTTTTATGTAAGATGAGACGTATGTTATCAAAATTGTTTTATATGTTTCTAAATGTTTACTTATGCCGACTGTAGTAAACAGAATAGTCTAAGCTAAATGTGACTAAAATCCTTTAAATAGTCATTCCATTTCATTACATGTGAAGATGTAGTAGTCATTTATTATATCTTTGTTTTCAGTTTTACCCTACCTTTGACCATCATTAAAGAAGTAAACGATTCACCTTCGTCCAGTGTGGTGATTAGAGGAGGAGTTAAGCTGCCTGTCAACTTGCACAAAGGGTTGTAATGAGGACAGAACAAGCACTACCACAGCCAACACAGAACCTGTGTCTCAACCTCCCAAATGAAAAAGAATGGTAAAAGAACAGAAGCTGAAAGAAGAATATTAAGTGTGCTGGCTCATAACTTATTTTAGCCGTGCAACAGAAAAACTGTTTGATTGTTTAAATTGTTTTTCCAATTTTTGTCATTATATTGTGAACACTTGTCTTTCTTAAACTCCTCTACATGCAACAGGTTTCAGTATGGGAACAACCTTTTAGGCAAGATGGTAAGTAACAATTAATAGGGAATTTAATTTGTGATAGTTTGCTGAGGAGGCAGAATCTTAATTTGGTGTATTATCTGCAGAGCACCAAAGTATGTGGAGTCTGCCACGCAAGCTTTAACAATCTGAAGCAACACCTTAAAGTGTCGCACACCATCCCTAATGAAACGTTCCACCTACTAATGAAATATGGGACTGCCCGGTAAGATTAAATCAAATAGTTTTCTCATATTAGACATATATTATTGGCTTGATTTTCTAAACTGACTTATTTTTCATTTTCAATCGCAGAACTACAGTCAGCTTGGACTGCAGCCTGTGTGGGAGGAAACAATTAGTGCGCCTGGACAAGCACTTGCAAGATACACATAACATGATTTTAAATACAGTAAGTGTATTGGTTTTAATTTGCTGAAAAACACATGTGCAACATCTGTGGCAAATCTTATGTTTTATTCCTCTCAAGTTTTTTGCAATTTTTAGGGCCCAAGCAACAAAAGAGCCAAAGGCCCTTTTTTGTGTGTTATTCTTTCTTTCTTTTAAGGTCTTTTTCAAGGAAATCAGCCTTATATGACAAACATCATCCAATTTACATGAAACTTATGTCTGGTCTACATGTAATACTGAAATGACCCCTATACCTTAACCACGCCCACTAACACAAGCCATGCCCATTTAATACTATTAGAACCGTTTAAGGTAGCGTCTTATAAGAGGTCTTTGAACTCAGCGGGAGTTCCTTCTTCATTGGTCATGCTTTGGACCGCCCCCTATGCGTAAAGACGCCCCCTTCCATAACCGGTGACCCATTTAAGGTATAGTCTTGTGTGAGTATCATTGAACTCAGCAGGGAGGTCCATCTTCATAGGTGCCATTTTTTAATGTCTGAGGGCCGTGCAAATGCACGGTTGCGAGGAGCGGCGTCCACCAGTAACCCCAACGCTGCTTGCATCTTTGATATAATTTGTTTTTTAATAGGAAAGAGAAACCGATCGTGAAGCAGGCAAAGAGAGCTGCCATCATAAAAGAGCTAGATGAGCTGCGGACGTCCGGGCCTGACAAGCCCATGGTGTCGGCTTTGGACATGGGTATAACCCGTCAAGATGGTACTTTGGTTGTGTTAATATTTATTTTACTCAAATTAAACATTAGCTTTCTACTGTTTTATTTTTCTATGGTGTTTCTGTACCAACATATACAGACATTTGGAAGCACCGAGTTTTAATTTCCATTTTAAATCAGTTAAATTTCATTTCAGAGGATGAGTTTCCTGACGTGGACCTAAACCTGGAAGAGGATTGTGTTGAGGAAGAATTTGAGGAGCAAATTAACTTTCCTTTGGACCCTGTCCCTGGGCCCCCCAACACAGACTGTTCCTCAGAGCAGACCCTCACACTTCCTTCCACACCTGTCCCTGGTCCCCCAACATTGACTCTTCCTCTGAGCAGACCAGCACACAACCTTCCATGCCTCTCCCTGGGCCCCAAAACTTCCAGAGAGCTGACGGGCAGCCAACCAACGGTGAATTGCAACAACTGCAAGCTCTTTGCTTCCCGGTTGCTGCAGCTGGAGAAAACCGTGGAGTATTTGTTGGCAGGGCAGACAACCAATGGCATCCCCTTCAAACCACCTCTATCGGCACAAAAAGGGAACACATTAAAAAGGGGACAAGTGGTGATTCGCTATTTGGTAAGTTTTTCTTTGCTTTCCAGTTACAATTTTGGTGAGCGGGGGCACAATTACAATTTACAGTTTGCTAATTATTTCCCTTTTCACCTTTAGTTTCTTGTGGTTGTCCAACTAATGTTTTTTTTAACTGCAGAAAAGATACTCAAAGACTTCCAGGAGTTTCGCCTTGGCTCCAGGACCGGAAGGAAGGATGCAGAGAATGCAAGGCAGTCATCAAGCCACGGGCTTAGATTTTGTCTTTACATGGCTGCTGGCATGCCAACCAACACCATCACCGAAGACCTGAGGTTTCTCACACAGATAGACAAGTTACGGGCGTAAGTATTTTTCATGTGCCATGCTATTACCATGCACAAAATACTTACAACTACAAAACAATGGAAATTATTCTCTTATCTATTGATTCCAATTTTTGGATTTGATTTTAATCCACAGTGTTTTATAATAGATGAGAATTAATGACTTGTAACTCATTACAACTTCCCACAGCTGGACAACATACCTTCAAAAAAAAGGATATGCACCGACAACAATTAAAAACATGCTAAACAACATGATACTGTTTTTTAAGCATGTAGAGACATCGTTTGCAAAGGAGAGCAAACTCAAAAAAAAAAGATTTCCTGACACTGCAATACGAGTTAAAAAGAATTGTTGCAGATGTGCATAAGCATCTCGTCATCCACCGGCAGAAGGTGTTACGCCATAAGTCAGGTAAATGTTTTAAATTTCTTTCCTTCAAAACTGTATGTCCTATATATATTATAACCCTAACCCTGACACTATATATATATATATATATATATATATATACATATATATATTGGCTGTCTGCCAATAGGCCTAAAACATAACATATATGATTATAATGACAGAAACTGGGACTCCAGGTTAACAAGATTCTGACTTATTAGAAAGATATGAATTCAATTGTGATTCTGTGAGAATTCACAGATCCAATTTCTATTTTTAGTCTTTCCCCCTAACATGTAAATTAATCTACATGTATGTGTGTGCTCAATACGGCTTCTGGAAATAAACTAAAGGATTAAAATATGAATGACTGAACTGAATTAATGAAGAAGTTCCCCAGCACATTGACCAGGAGTTCTTCTTGATGCCTACTGTCTCAAACATCTCTAGCTAGTTAGCGCCATCAAGCCTCAATGATTTACTGTGAATTAATGCAGAATGCTGAATCTGTTGAGTTGTCTTAGTCGTGCGTCAAACGTAGGCCTACAGTAGCTGTATTACCATCCATTTAGATTAAATATGGTATTGATGACGTAAACAATAATAACGATAACTCCAGTGAAATGATGTGAAAGTTGAGAGCTAGATTAGGACTGGATTAAAGCTGATTCTGGTTTCCAACTTCACCTCAAGTGTGTCTGGTAAAACAGACGGAGACAACTTCTGTCTAGCTAAGTTTCCATCCACTTGCCAACTGAATTACAGTGTCTGAAGTTTGGTCAAAAAAAAACAAAAACTCATGCGAATAAAGCTGTGGAACTGTTGATGCTTCATTACGACCAACGTGCAACCTAGCTAACAGGTGAAGACCACACCAAAATCACTAGCTAACTTCCTTTAAATGTGAAGACCTATAGACCAACAACAGGCTTGTGTTTGGAACCTTATTCTCTTTCTGAGTACTTTAAGAATAAAGTACGGTTTAAACCGAATGCACGGGAATTTATTCTACGCGCCGCCCCTTTCAAATATTCAATTCAACCAATCACGGAGGGGGTGTGAGCATTATTTCACCTGACAGAAAACCACATACAACATAATTTAATTATGCATTTAGTTTGTAATAGTATGAATTTCTTTTTCATAAATGACCACTAATATAATATTTGGCCATCTTTGAATTTTCATTCTCTTTTATTTTTTATTTTTTAAATCTATTTCTGTGCATTTTTCTGCTGCTGTCAATCACCTGGCACCTTAAAAGAAGAGAAAAGAAGTTGATTCGTTACCGTGATCGGGAGACAGCGCCCCCATAATTCCTTTTGTGAAGAAAAATTGAATTACTCCATTCTTTCATTTGGACTGGTGGAGCGAACAGAAGTAGGCTAAGTAATGTTGTCTAGGTATTGCATTTTTAACAAATGTTATTTTTTCATTCTGGTGTTAAACATATGGCTTAGCATTTGCTGGTATAATTGCAGACTTTTAGAAAGACCATTATAGATAGTCTATAGGCCTATATAGTTATTTTTATACATCAAGGTTGACTTAGCTAGCTAATCCAAAACGCACATGGCAGGTTAGCATAATTGCTTTGAAAGTAGGCAATTTAGTGACAAACTTGGATGCCGTTCTGGTTCTAATTGTGATGTGCCTTGATGTGGCTAAATATTAGTGTAAATGTTGCATGTTGAAATGTATGATTTTCATTTTTGCTCCATTTGTTCAGATGGCATCCCCAATGAAGCTGCCGTCGTCGACAACGCAGAAATCGAGAGGGCACGGCAGGACCTGCAGCTGTGTGCGGTAGGTTGAATGGTTTTTGTTTGCTTTGATTTTTAATAATCTGCATGTCAGCTGCGTGGCGTTAACGTTTTTATTTTGGCTCCCATGTTAAGAGCTTGTACACGTCCTGCGTGACGCATGCATTCGAGAAATAGCAACAATTCCAAAATTTGCAGTACAGTGAAAAGGTTCACAAATAATTGCAATTGACATAATAGTCTCTTTCAGTCAATTTATTTAGTACTTTTTCAAGAAATATAAAAGTTTAATTGAATCCCATCTTTTACTTATATTGCTGTCATGTAACACAGATAATGTAATAACACAGGTACACAGCAGCCTGACGTAAACCACACATCTTAATTATCATAACTCAATTATCATAACATTTGAAATAACAATACAAATATAATCACTTATATAAATGCATTTTTGCATGTCTAAACAAGGGGCATATAGTAAGATATGTGCAATGTAGTAGCAGTGATATATACTGGTAATAATAAGAATAATACATATATAACTAGGGGTGATCAGAGTATCCGGCTGAAACGAGTATCCGGTACGGATAAAGCACTTTTGCCGAGTACAAGTATTATCTGAGTAATATGAGTCAATATCCGTGCTCGGATTGAATAAAACTCCTCAACTGGCCGCGCAGCGTTCTGTGATAATCACAGCGCCCCCCCCGCCTACAAACCTGCTCGGATCAATCACACACACACAGAACAAGGAGAAATGCGCTCCCTCGGCCTCTCTCTCTCTCTCTTTCTCTCTGTCTCTCACCCTTTGTTGGTATCTTTCCCTCTCTCTCTCTTTCTCTCACTCTGTCTCTCTCTCTCTGTCTCTGTTGGTCTCTTTTTCTCCCTCTCTCACTCTGTCTTTCTCTCTCTCTGTCTCTCACCCATCTCTCTCCTTCTTTTGGTCTCTTTCCCTCCCCCTCTCTCTCTCTCTCTGTCTCTTTATAGATAGCTAAAGAAAATGTTAGGGCACAGATGTAAAAATGGAATCTTCCAAATTTTCATCTGTCACATGATAAACCGATAGAAATTTGTTTTGTTTGCTTTTGAAGATAGTTGGTTAGTTATCTAGCTACATAATGCATGCATTCTATAGCTAATTTGTCATTTTGTGTTTTATATTTCTACTGTGGCCACTCACTCTGTTTGCAGTCATCGGCAGCCCAACAAATTTCAGAATTAACGTTTATCTGGGCTTCACAGGAAGACATAAAAAAGTTAATTTGTTTCTCGATTTGCTAAGCTAACTTTCCTTGGCAAGCAAACAGGAGCCACAGTATGTGAACAGGTTATTATAAACCGTCTGACAATACTTTTCATTGATTCCAAAAATCCCAGCATGCTCCTGGTTGGAAACAATGGACAGAGGGACCAGAATGAGTGTTACGGAGCTGTGTGAGATTGATGACCTGGCCACTGGTTTGGTGTTGGACCCCATGCTGGGTTTCAGCACCCATAAAATGAACATCGGTCCCTTACCTGAGACCCACTGTTGGGTTTTCTAAAAGAAACCCTGCTCAGCTTTCAGCAATCACAGGATTTCAAGACAACATTCAATACACTGACCTCTGGTGACTATTTTAAATCTATTGGAAGCCATCGTCAGCATCTCCTGAGGGAACACATCTATCACTACTCCAGTGCTTTCCTGTTGGACAATGGTGTTGCGATAGAGTCCACTGATAGATACTCTTGTGAGACCAATGGAGCAAGGGTAACCTCAACGAGGCACTGGTTTGCAGGACAGTGTGTCAAAGTCCTGCTGGGCTGCCTAGCAGACTTTAGACCAGCCAACAGTGCTGTGCTGAACGCTGGATTCAATGACTTTAGCGTGATGTATTCCTTACGCAAAAAATGCGATCAGCTCTGGCTCCGGCCAGCAAGTTACATCAACCATGACTGCAATCCAAATGAAAAGTTAGTTGCTTGCAAGTCCTTTGCCAATGTTGAAGTGATTAGGCCCATTTCACCTGGTGAGGAGATCACATTTTATTATTATTATTTATTATCTCTCTGTCTCTGTCTCTCTCTCGCGCGCGCGCTCCCGCTCCGTCAGGCAGGCAGTCATTTCGGTCTGCGGATCTGTTCCGTTAACGTTTAGGGTTTCTTCAGCTTCAAGTTTGTTTTTAACTTCGGTTTGTAGTCCTTACATAGTAACCAGTAGATTTCTGGTGAACGTGGGGTTTGTAGTCCTTACATAGTAACCAGTAGATTTCTGGTGAACGTGGGTTTCAGACATGCTGCTTGGTTTAAATGTGACTCCCGTTGCGTCTCTGCCATCGGAGATTTTTTTTTTTTACTGTCAGCTGCCCCCCGCCCCCTCTCTCTCTGTGTCTCTCTCTTACACACACACACACACACACACACACACACACACACACACACACACACTCATACCTGGCGTGGAAATAAAAAAAATAAAAAAGAACCAAAAAAATAATAATCACACTGATCATAAAAAAATAAAAAGTTAAAAAAAGAAAGTTATATTGAGTATGAAAACTCTTGTTCATTACATTTTACTTCATAATTGCGACCCAGTCCGAGTACAGATCCGGATAATTCATGTGGTAAACAGATACAGATAATGCTGTACTCGCTCATCCCTATATATAACATATATAAGAATAGTAAGTATAAGTATGTGCAGGCTAAATAGTATGAAGAGTAGTAGAAAATGGCTATGTATGGAGTTATCTCACCAGGTCTCTAAAAGTTAATTTACAATTAAAAAAATAGGACATAACATAATTACAAGTAAGCCTCATTATAGCAAAAATATTTTAAGCTTAAAGAATAATAAGAAGGATGGATCCCCTTTTTTAACATCAGTACTTTGATAATGAAATATTATAAAGATAATAAATCTGATTAAACCATAAAACAAACAAATATAAACACATTCAACAATGAAAAATATAATTAATTCAACAAATTGTTCCATGTGTCAATCTTGATTGTATAAAGTGCTTGACCATTCAGTTGTATGACAATCTTTTTTTTTGTAATTGTAGTATGCTTCAAGGGACCCATCTGTTCCCCGGCATACCCTGTTCCCCCAGTTGATGGAAGCCACAACTGGGGTGATGACAGTGGTGTGCCGGGAACATCGTCTGAGAAGGGCTGCCGAGAGCCGGGAGAGGTGGCTCACAAGGCAACTGGAGCAGCGCAAGAGGGAGAAGGAGACTGCGGAGAATAAAGTGCAACAACTCCAGCAAGAGCTGGTGCAGATGCAGCAATGCAGGCAGAAAAGAGCAGGCAGAGCAAGGAGAAGAGTGAAATCTGGAGGACAGCTACATTGTTTTTGCTTTTTATTTCATTTTTCACTTTTCTTTTTTAAATAAAGGTTTTATTGCTAATGAGTTTCACACGGTATAATTTGGTCGAAGTAGAGGTTTGTTGTCCCAAACCTATCATCACACTGTGTTTCAAATTAACTACAAACGTTTTTCTTAGAGAAAATACAAACACTACACCCTTTTAAAAAAAAAATTGTCTTAGCAAAATGATTCATGTTGTCAAAACAATGGAGCGGCCTCTAGCTCACACAGTAAGAGCATTTTCCCCATGTTGGCTGAGTCCTGCAGCGGCCCGGGTTCAACTCCGACCTGCGGCCTGTTGCTGCGTGTCAACCCCCCCCATCTCTCTCTCCCTTTCATCTCTATCCACTGTCACTTTATAAAAGGGAAAACCCCCCAAAAAATAATCTTTAAAAAAAAAAGGTTGTCAAACAATGGACTTTTTTCACCTTTGCTCTCTCCCCTTCAAAATTAGGTGAAAGCTCAACATGGCAGGGGATGAATTTCCACCCTATTGCTCCAAGTAATTCCAGAATTTTTTATGCTGACAACAATAACAATGACAAGATTGAGTTAATGTACATCATTTGTAGTTCTACATGAAAGCTCAAATAACATGTAGTGAGTTATGGTCTTACAAACTGTAATAAACTGTCGTTAAATGCAAATCCCATCTCCCAAGCTCCTCAGTCTTCAAGCTTCAGGCACATCTCATCTGGCCGCCTTGTGCCCGCCCAATGCACTGGTAAGCTGTTAAACCGTACAGCAAATATTAAAGCTTCATATTATGTACAACTGCTTAGTGTACATAAGCTCACTAAACACAACTAGTATAATCTCAAGCAATAAGACAATGTAATTAACAGTGTGTTTATAAACAAGGACACAAGTATCTCACAACTCAAATTATTTTCTAGCTGTGGAAAGAACTATATTGGAGGCTATTGGCGGTATTGAGCTGCAGTTGCAGCACCTCACCTCCATGGTGCAGTCCATCGTGGATAGACGGCCTTCTCCACCCACTGATGAGGGGGAGGAGAATTTCTTCCCCCTCATCACAACAGAGAACTTCTCCCATCTGGACAGGCAGCTGGCAGATGCTGGGAGGAGGCAGAGAATGGTAAGTTAGGCAGCAACACTCAATATACATTTCTCTATTTTCTAAGCTCTAGTCCCACTCATAATTGTACCAAATTTGTTGTTTACAGATTTCCAAGTTGTCACTGGTTGGGGGGCAAACTATCAGAAAAACATGTTGGCGGATTTGCCCCAAAGTGTTTGCCCCCCAGCTAGCGGCACAGCTAAACTGGTGTGGAAGAAGGGGGAAAACTGGCATAAAGGGCACTTTTGTCTGTGCCTTAGTGACCTGTAAGTAAATGAATAACTTGAAATACACTACTAAAAGTTAACATTTCATATGAAAAATATTTTTATTTTACTGTTACAAACATGTTAAATATCACAATAGGTAATGTTAATTTCTTTTTTTTTAAATAACAAAGTTAAGGAGGCATCTTAACAAGATATTGTGAATTACTTAAATAGGCCTACAATATACTGTATACCTGACACAAGCTACAGGCAGAGAATTAACGCCTTGGCACATTAAATTCAACACGTTTTAGCAGTAAATTCTTCCAACCTCTCTATTCTTTTAGATGCTATTCGATGTTCCTTATTTTTGCTATTTATTAACATCTAAAAATCGGCACTAAAACTTTTTCTGAGTCTTTATGGTCAGAACAGGTTAGATGATAGCCCCAAAATGGCAGCGATGGCATTAGCAGATTAACTAGCATTTCACGTTAGAGAGATAACTTCAGCATCGTGCATTAATGGCAAACTGAATCAACAAAGTCACTTAAATTATAAAATCTTATATTGTACTAGCTATGCAAAATGTTTTTTAATATTAAAAAACATTAAACATAACTAAACCTTACTTACCATAATTTGCGACAAATTTCAAGTTGGTCAATCAACAGTTCCGAAAGAAAGATCCGCCTGCTGCAGAACACGTGCAAAGGACCTCCAAGAAGGCTGGTCGTCTTCACTGCCTGACCAAATTGCCAGACATTACTACCTTGTAGGCTACATTGACTATCGATTTGAAAGGCGGTTTAGCAAAATCTCAGATAGGAGATTTTAAAACTACTCTTCCCAAAACATATTCCACTAAATTAAATTAGTCTCATATTTACTTTTTGTGCAGAAACCATTCTATACTCTATATACCCTACCCCTATAGAAAACAAAGAAGATTAGATTAAACAAAAATAAATATTATGATAATAATGCGAATCCAACGATTTTCTTACAGCAGCTGCAATGCAAAACCCGGTCCTCCAGATGCCCACGGAAGCCGAGGCAGAGAAGGCCGTGAAAGAATTCCTCCGGCTGGCACCTGAGCGCCACCACCGCCGGCCCAGATAAAGTTTTTTTTTTCTCATTATTTGTTAATGTTTTATTATGTTATGTTCAATTTAAATATAAAATAAATGTTATTTATGAGAGGTTTGCTGATCTTGTTTATACCAACGATCCTACAAAGTGATGATTTGATTTCTGGTAATTAGGTTAATAATTGTTTGTCATCTTCTAGACATGTGTACTACGTATAACAGATGTCAGGAAGATGTGGGTGAGACCGCATCTGTAAGATGTATAGCAGATGTTGGGACGATGTATGAGCCTACATCTGTATGATCTATTAAATACGTTAGAACGATGTATATAAGCCTGCATCTGTATGATGTTACGTTAGAACGAAGTATATAAACCTGCATCTGTACGATGTTACGTTAGAACGAAGTATATAAGCCTTTATCTGTATGATGTATTAGATCTACATTAGAACGATGTCAATATATATACGTCGTGGAGAGAGCGGCTACATGTTGTTGAAACGTATATCAGCGACATCTTGGGGACGTAGTGCCAGTGAGCAAACGATCAAACTACTACATATCCCCGCCATATTTTGATTACATCGCCAATACTGTATTTATTTATTTCCTAAACCCATCAAAAACATTAAGTTAATGTGAAAGGGTTAGCTGACTTTGACACTTAGCGTTCGGTTACACGACAAGACACTCAAAGAAATCGAAAGAAAAATTTTAAATTTTCCGGTAAGTAACGTTACTTTTGTTTTAGTAGGCCACCTGTTTTCGTTAGCCAACGTTAGCATCTCATTTAATATCAGTTAGCTAGCTAGCTAGATTGCGACTTGCTTACCAAGCGAGCGGGCTAACTAGTGTTATATATGTATGTATGTATATATGTTATATATAGTGTTAATAATGTTATGCAGACCGTAAACGTATTAAAATATATTTAATGTTACAGTCGAATACAGTAGGTATGAATGAAATGAAAATTCATAAACCCTATTCGTACGTGATTATAATTATTTTGGGACCGCGTGTGATTTAGAAATAACCCCTCACATCTGAGTTTTGTGTGGCGCATTCTCACAGGACAAGCGGAGAGACTGCCTTTACTTGAATGGGCAACGTTACCCAGAGGTGCCCGAATGATATGCACATAACCCTCCCCGCCGCCAGAAAGTCTGTTTTATTGTAAATTTACTTTACTGTTCTATCTTGGAAAATCTTTAGTTCTCTTAAAGCACCAGGTTCAATATTAGAGCGTAACTATGTAAGATATTTTCATTTCTCAACTGAAGCGTATAGGTTCCAGCTGCCTCTCATCTACCACAGTCAACCTCTGCTTTCAATACCGGGTGAGTCCTCCACTCTGCATCAGATCACAGTCAAGACGACCACAGTTAGTCTCGATCATGACAAACCTTGTTATCAAAGACCATCTTGTAATCAATACAGTGTCGCTTGCTTTATGCATGTTTATATGTGTTTGTCAACCCAATAAAAATGTTATGTAACTATGGTAATATATACAGTTAATGTTGTGATTTGCAGATGAGCAGATTGATGGAGAGCTTTATCTTTTGGACGGAAACAGCTTGAACTCCCTGATACCTATCCTTGGGCCGCGGCTAAAATTTCAGCCCCCAGGTCTCCACAAATGGGTTACGTGTGCTTCAAGTGTAGAAGCTCTTTAGGCAATGACATAAGACATCTTTTTGGCCATCTGAGAGTGATACATGATGTATACTCCACGTCAAACATATTTCCAGTGCGCTCAAGTTGGGTGCCATCGCTCATTAATCACATGAGATTGTTTAGGGACACCTACTGGCCATGCTGTTGAGTTTAAAGTTGAAACAGAGGAAGAATATTCTTCAGTTGAACTTCCTGACAAGTCAAAGTGATGTGGATCTGTCAACTTTTTTTTTTAGAGAGGTACCAAACCTGTACCAAACAAAGATTATTATTTTTTTTAGACTGTAGGATACAATTCACCGGGACATCTCTATAGCACCACAATACTTTATTTACAATGATTTGACACATATTTCCTTTAACAATATTGCGCCCCCCTGCGATTCGGATATTGCACTCGTTCATGTTACGATTTCCATAAAATTAATTGTGCAGCCCTAGTCCCATTGTCGTCCTCTAGTTCACAGTTCAGTCAGTTGTAGAGCTGGTGCCAACTAATCAGCCCAGCATAGTTGAATGGGCCTTATGAATTCACACAAAAAAATTGTCCACGTCTATGCTGCATGGGTTAGTTACAATATGTTTAATATTGCATGCATTTTGTTTTATTGCATTTTTATTTATTTTTTACAGACAAACAAGGCGATATAGCCTTGCAGCTGCTGACGGTTCTACTCCCAGATGCACCTTACAGACCGGGGACAAGAGTTGTCCGTCCAAGCAGGGCCTTCATCGATGTCCAGCCTGTGAGTTCAGACCGTCACTTTTAAAAACCTTCACATCCAAAGCAGCATTTACTGTTTTCATATCCAGTAATGTGATTATTGAATATCAGCTCATATAATGGGGTTCTATATCAGATTAATCAAGTTCTGTTTCATTTTGATATGTCTTTTATTCTTGAAATCTAGGACTAGGCAAAGGCTAGGCTCCCTAGGCTTGTTAAGAATATTATATTTGTATTTATTCATTTTTGTCTTTTTTTTTCTTTCAGATTGTGACCAGCATGGCAGAGTACCTGATGAGATCCACCACAGAGGCCCCAGACATTCTAATGCTGGGGGAAGGACATCAGTGTTCACAAGCTTTTTTCATTGTGAATGGGGGGGGGGGGGGCCCTTTGAGCAGCCTTCTCTTTGGCTGCTGTGGACGTCTGTCTCATGGCGTTCTTGGTCTTCTATGTCGGTTATCCAAAACTTTGTGCTAAAGTTTGGGAGTTCATCCAGACGACCGTGTTTCAGAGACCAGGACATGAATCTAACGCTGTCAAATTAATGCGAGCTCAGATAGCTACTATGCAGTTTTTTAATTTCTATGTAGGCTATGTCACACGGTTGAGTTAAAGGGCCCATATTCTGCACTGAAGACAGAGGACATTCAGGAACCAGATCTCACTCAGACACCATGGATGGTTTTTATTGTGTGTGTGTGTGTGTGTGTGTGTGTTTGTGTGTGTGTGTGTGTACCAGAGACACAAATAACCCCCAAATCCCAGAAAAAAGAGATTGTTTTTTGGGCGCTTTAAAATTTAAAAGTTGGTTTGAAAGTTCAATGAAGCATTAAGCATGATATGAAGTTTAAGAAATTGTGACTTTTTGTCCGTTTAGGGATGTAATAAGTGACACATCACATGTTTTAAATCAAGAATGTAAAATTACTTTTGTATTCTTTTATACTATTTGTAATGTTAACTGAAATTAATTGTAATGTTTATTTTGTCTAAAGTAAATATATTTGGCTTGAAGCAATAAAACAAAATGCTGGGATGTTTTTGATTATTTCATAATATCATCAATACATTTCTTAACGTAAAAATCAAGTGGAAAAAAAAATACAGATAACCCAGAAAATGGGTTGTATTTTTCTAACCCATTTTTGGTCGTTTTAATCCAACAACATGGTTATTTTAACCAGTTGTTGGGTAGAAAATATAACCCAGCATGCCGGGTCAAAGCCATAACCCAACCCTGCTTGGTCAAAACCAGGGGTGATCCGAGTATCCGGCTGAAACGAGTATCCGGTACGGATAAAGCACTTTTGCCGAGTACAAGTATTATCCGAGTAATATGAGTCAATATCCGTGCTCGGATTGAATAAAACTCCTCAACTGGCCGCGCAGCGTTCTGTGATAATCACAACGCCCCCCCCCCCCCCCCCCTACAAACCCGCTCGGATCAATCACACACACACAGAACATGGAGAAATGCGCTCCCTCGGCCTCTCTCTCGCTCCCTCTCTCTCTCTCCCTCTCTCTCTCTCTCTCTCTCTCTCTCGCGCGCGCGCGCTCCCGCTCCGTCAGGCAGTCGGGTCTGCGGATCTGTTCCGTTAACGTTTAGGGTTTCTTCAGCTTCAGGTTTGTTTTTAACTTCGGTTAGTAGTCCTTACATAGTAACCAGTAGATTTCTGGGCTCGTGGGGTTTCAGACGTGTTGCTCGGTTTAAATGCAACTCCCGTTGCGTCTCTGCCATTGGAGTTTTTTTTTACTGTCAGCTGCCCCCCGCCCCCCGCCCCCTCTCTCTCTGTGTCTCTCTCTTACACAACACACACACACCCACACACACACACACACACACACACACCTGGTGTGGAAATAAAAAAAATAAAAAAGAACCAAAAAAAAATCACACTGATCATAAAAAAAGTTAAAAAAGAAAAGTTATACTGAGTATGAAAACTCTTGTTCATTACAATTTTACTTCATAATTGCAACCGCATGTGTTGTATTCATTGTTGCAAAACGTTCTGTATATAGTTTGTTTGTTACCATGACCAACACCATTGATCTGAGCTTGATGCTGTCATGTAAATAGTTTTCTAATCAGCAATAAAATATAAACATTTTTGATCAACTCATATCAATTGCTGCTTAATAACATACGGTTAAAGCCCCGCACATTTCAAGAGAACCCAACACACTTCCGGGTTAAATCTGACCACTTCCGGTTTAGGCCCCGCCCAGTCCGAGTACGGATCCGATACAGATAATTCATGTGGTAACGATACAGATAAAGATACAGATAATGCTGTACTCGCTCATCCTAGTCAAAACAACCCAGCGATGGATCGATCCATATTTGACCCATGTGGTAAAATAATACAATGGCTGAGGTGGTGATGAGCAGGGCACCCAGAACGGTCACGTAAAAGCTGGCTTAAAGTATAAATTGTATTAACCAAAGAGTGTGTGTGTATGTGTGACATATTATACATTATGCTTTGCAGCTGGGGTGCAGCTAGGAAGGAGAGAACAGGAGGGCTGTCTTAGTCAGATAGAAGCTACAGTGAGCACAAGAAGAGGATGTGGTGAGGACAGGACACTGAAGTTCAAGGACGTCTGATAACTCAGAACAGGACGTGCAGACTGAGAAGGGAGTGAGCACAGCGTCTTGTTGGGTAAATGATAACTGAGTAAAAACAGATAGGCAGAAGGAAGAGGGAAGAGGCAGAATAAGAAGTGGGCCCCAGCAAACCATATAGCTGACAATCAGGCTCCACAAGGGTAACCTATATAACATGAGCACAAACATTGTCAAAGTGCCTTTTTGGGGAACTCTGAACTAGTCAGGTCTCCATCAGGACCGTGCACGTCTAACTGCCCGGAATGCATTTCATCTGAACTATTACAATAAATGCTGTGCTGTATATGCCGTAATACTTGGAGTCAGTAGAATTATTTTCTCGTCCTCGTGGTCCATAGGCCCACTCAGTCTCCCAACAAAATTGGTGACCCCGGACGTGATGGTAAACTGAACGGGAGGACTTGGAAGCAACCCCAGTATTGTACTGGTGGTTTTACTACTCGGGGCCCGCAGGCTGGTCATTTCCCCAGCCTAAGTGGACCTAGGGCGGGAAAGCGGCTGTTCGAACTGATCACACGAGAGCTCTCCATAAAGAGGTAAGCAGAAGCCTGTTTATCAAAATTCTGTTATTGGAAAACTGCTAAAAATCATTGTGATCAGTTTGAGCTGCTTGTGAGTATCGTTTTTGCAATTTCTAAAGGAGGAATGTTGTTTGGATGAACTGCTGTGGCATATGTGTTTGTGTTGGCTAAGAGAAAGCATAAGAAGAAGTAAAGGAGCTTTTCGGTAGGAGAAGAAAAGGGGTAAAGTTCAGAGTGGGAAAAAGAAAAGTGACGGGGCCAAGAGAAGTCCCGGGTAGGAGAATGCTAAGGACAGATAGTTCAGATGACTGACTTGGAGTTGGGAGAGCTGCCTCAAAATAAGACTAGGTTGGACGAGGGTCCCGGACCATTGAGTGTCAAAAGGAAGGCCAGACACACATATAGAAGCGTGTAAGTGTGCATTGGTTGAGCCAGTGAAATTATATACTCGCGGGGGTGTAGAGTGACATTTTCTCCCGTGCAGACATATAGATCGTGGAGAGCCGCCAAAGGGCGTAGCAGAGCGTTGTGTAGGTTGTTGTGTTTGATTGCATTGCATTTTTAGGTGTGTACTTTGTCGTGTTTTGGATTGATGTTATATTTTAAATAAGGAACAAACCAGATAGAATGGGCTACCCCTTACGAGAATTGTTGGTAGGGGCCCTAAGAAGGGAGGAGGGGAAAGGAGATAAAAAGATAGCGAGGATATTGGTAGCGGAGTGGGAAAGACAGGTTGGATCCCTGTGGCGGGAGGACCAACAAAGGAGCAGGTATGTAGCATAGTTGGTTATGAGCGTGGCAAGTTGGACCATGCACAAAGGGAGCAGAGGAGGAAGCAGGAGACAAGAGAGTCCATTTCACCAGGCCTAAAAGAAAAAATATTAGGAAGAAAAAGCCAAGTGGGAAGTGGGAAATAATTGACTAAAGCAATGTTGAAAAAGATTGGAGATGGTGGCTTAGCAGACAGGAGGTGATAAGACTACTAGTAAAACTGAAGAGGCAGACAGGGCACCACCACCCAACAGCCACCCACTAACCCCTTTTACCCTGATTTGGCAAGTTTGGGCGGTATCTGCTCCACCACACCCCCGTACCTCAACCGGCTCGCCAGTAACTCAAGCTCTAGTAGTGACAGCACAGCTCCAGCCTAATTCCCTCCAAATTAATATGCCATCAGACCCAAGAATGCAGGAGCTAGAAAACAGGCTCCAAGATTTAGAGTGTCATGTAAATATGGTGGTACAAAAAGCAGACGCCTCTGGCGCAGCTGCAAGTACAGCAACTGCGCCACCAAAACCTCAGAAGCCCGAAACAGGCAAAGATTTTTTCTCTCGAGAGTTCCGTATAAAAAAACCCAGATTACTTCCATCAGTCCACTCCTATGCAGAGAGAGGAGGAGGAGGCAAGAGATCCCCCATCTCAAGGGGAAGACTATGAGGGAGACAAATCAGACAGTGAAGATAGTGAAAAAGGAGAATCAGAAACAGACAGATTGTCTGTCAGGAGCAGCAGGAAAACTAATAGTCCTCCTCCAGACTTATTTATGACAGGGACATAAAAGGAAGAATAACGCCTGTAGATCCAGATGAGGAAAGCATAAGGCGCTCTAGGAGAATTAAGGCCAAATTACAGAAAGAATTTGATGAAATTCGGACAGCCCAGCAAGATTTGATTCGCTCACTTAATGAAGTAAGCCAAAATGCAAAACCAGGAACACAGTGTCCTCTCCGCCCTGTGGGAGGAGCGGGAGGAGGGATGATGGTCTACGCCCCCTATAGCTTTGGAGATTTAGATACACTGTGTGCTAAGCTCCCCGCCCTTACAGGAGGAGCTGAACATTTTCAAGATGTGTTTGCAGCACTTACAGTGGGGTTAGTCTGTGTCTAGGAGATTACAGAGCTGTCCTCTCTAGAGTTATGGGCGTAGACGAGGCGACTAATGTACTAGTAGCTGCCGGAGTAGGCCCCACCATCCCCTCATCTGAACCAGCAGCTACATTTTCCCCTTATCTTTGGAGAGAACTACATGCCAGATATCCCACCACAGGAGATCAGACAGCATGGCATGATTTGAAAAGAAACACAGATGAAAATTATGATGCTTACATAGACCGCGCTAAACAGGTTTGGCAAAAAGCGATGCGTGAACCATGGAATCGCTCACAAACCACAATTGCACTCTTCAGGCATGGTGTCATACAGGGGTTGCCACCCACAGTCCAGACCCAGCTCGATGGTGTAGTTGGGCTAAAAACCATGTCTGATGCTCACTGGTCTGAACATGTCCGCCACTATCTGTTCAAATATCAGAGAACATCAGCTAATCAGGATGATGAACTAAAACAACTGCAGACCAAGTTGTTGAAAAAGCAGCTGGAAGACTTAACCAAGCAGAAACCTAAAGGAAAACAACTCCCTGTAGTTCAGGAACCCCCATCCCAACCCACCAACGTAGCACCAGTAGTGGAAGCAGTCACACAACTGCTACAGAGAGCCCAAGGTTATTGGCCCTCACCACCTCAACCTCCATGGCCCGGCCAAAATCAGGGTCCTCCTTTTACCCAACAGTGGCCCCAAAGGGGGAGAGGCAGGGGTAACTACTCAAGGGGGCGTGGAAGAGGAGGCCCCCCCTCACAGCCACACTTCCTGGCTACAATTGCAACCAACCAGGCCACTTTGCCAGAGACTGCCAACAGCCCCAACAGACTCAACAGCACTCCTATCAGAGTGGGGGCCACCCCAACCCACCACTCCCACCCACACGTCACTCAGCTGAACCATGGCCCCCTCCCCCCAATCAGTCACTCCAGCAGCAGTGGTATGACCAACAGTATGGCCCCCAATGAGAATTAGCACCCACTGACATCCATTTTAGTTCCTCTTCAGAACCGCTAGTCACCCTAGCATCCAAGGCCATCCTATGTAATGTTAGCAGATACAGGGGCTACATTCTCCTGTATCAACACTGATCATTTCCCCCTTCTAATAAAACTCAGTCTATTATGGGAGTTAGTGGGACCCCTTTGATCCAACATTTCACTCATCCTCTCCCACCACCTTCGGCAATCAGACTCATTCCCACCCTTTCTACTGTCCCCCACCCTGTCCAGTTAATCTGTAGGAAGAGACCTCATGTGTAAAATCACCTCTCCATTTGGATGAACGATGAAGGCATCCACGTAACAGAACACACCCCACCCGTATCTACCTTAGTGTCCCCAGTGACTGTGTTGGCCCTTAACCCCTACTCCTTCCCCTCCCCCACATCAGTTTGTCTATTGGTTGAGACTTAGGCTGAATCCCATTCCTTCCCCTTACCCTACCCCTTGGCCCTTACCCCTACCCTTGGCCTTGAACCAAGGGGTAGGGTAAGGGGGAAAACATACCCCTATGAATTGGGACACCACTTGGTGACATCACCATACAGTATTGATCACAAACCTCCAAGATGCCGTCTAGGTCTGTTGATTGTGTGGGTTTGGACAACAGTGTTATATATTTTATAGTATTTTAGTTCACTTTGGTAGTGCAGAGTACTTATCTGTGTAGTACTTAGGTCTGTTTGCAATACAAATGTGTATACACATGCATCATGTTACATATACATACATATACACCCTATACTGGTGTGGTTTATCTGTTTCAGTATCACCGTTTTGAATGTCTTGATGTTCACAAAAACATTTTGTTGCAAAAATCGTCTTATTGGTGATAAATTGAACATCCGGCAAAAACTTACATAAAATAATGTTACAGAACCATTGTCAACTATATTAAACCAATAAACTAACATGTCGCACACAATAAAAGGCACTCATATGTGTAAAACTAAAAAAATACCACAAGACCACAAACAAAACTCACACACACACACTACACTTTGTAGCTACAGCTGCTCTGATATTCCAGACCAGTCTGGAGCATTTTGGCCAGTAACCCCCCCTCACATATCATCAGTGTCCCATATCAAAACCAACAACAATATAACAAGTGCATGAATTTGAACAAATTAATTAATATTATTACAATAATAGTAGGCTACAATGCAATAATGAATGGGTACAACATGAACAATGAATTAGGAAACGTCTGCTCGTTTGCAGCCGCCAACCTGGATCAGCTGCTGTGTCCTCCTGTGTCCTCCTGTGTGAGACAGGGCGAATATGTAAGCACGTAGCGATGTATCATAGACCCGTTAATATATATCTAGCATACAATCTATGCGATCTATACAGTCCATTCAAGCAGAAATATGTGGGCTGTTCAACGTTATGCGTTAGCGATTAGCGTTAGCGATTAGCGTTAGCATTGCAAGCTAGCGATTTTTAAAAAGTTTCAGTTTAGGAACATGGGTACACATGTACAGGCGCATAGACCACAACAACAAGACTGTCGAACTTTTTAATCAATTATTTAAAGCTGAAAATACTTACATTCATGTGTCTCTCTGGTTGATGCAGCAGCCACACTGCCTGTGTGGTTTTCTAGTGAGGTCGCGTCCACACTAGATCCGTAGGGGTCTACAGCCCTTGATCTATGCCCTACCCCTTCCTCGTAATACTATTGGACGGCACTAGGTGCCGCGTGAACGCGCAAAAGGTAGGGGAAGGGGTAAGGGGAAGGGGTAAGGGGAAGGAATGGGATTCAGCCTTATTCCCACTGGCCCAGATACCCCATCCATTCAGCATGCATTTCACCTACTGCGCCCACAAATCTACAAACTCAATCCCTACATGTCCCCATTGCCAGATGTCCATTGCACACTTCATATTGCTGAAGACCTGGACACACCCTACCAAGATGACTGGGAGGAAAACATGAAAGGTCAGAAACCCCTGGTCATGTGCAGAGGTATCTATTGTGGGAAGGAAGGAGTTGCCGCTGCCGCGCTGTTGACACACTTTGGAAACCAGTGGTATACTTTATGGGACTCTGCTGTTCCTCATGTCACGTTAGCAGTAGGGTTTGGCCAGGAGGCTCGGAGCCTAGGCCCTATGGTTAAGAGGGCCCTGGGTTACACCTGGGACTACACTTCGGTCCCAGGCCTTTTCAAAGCCAAAGAGGAAGACCAAATGTGGTGTTTCAAGGCCCCCAAAACAACGGATCGCACCCAGCCAGAGGTGTTGCCCCTCCCCCGTGAGCAGGGACTCCCATGCACAGACCATCCTAGTGCTGCCTCAGCGCACTCATCCCTTCCCCCACACCTTTTCACCACAGGTCCCTATGATGCTGGCCTCTTAGACACGCCACCTGTAGTTGTCAATATTAAACCACACTTTCAGACTGTCCTATATAGACCACAATACAGACTGACTGAAGAACAGATACAGGGCATCTCCCCCACCATCGACGGATTGTTGGCAGCAGGTGTTATCTACCCCACCAATTCCCTTTGGAACACTCCCATTCTCCCAGTTCCAAAGGCAGGAGGAAAAGGATGGAGGATGGTTCAAGACTTCCGAAGCATCCACTCTCACCCCACCAGACTATACCCTCCCTTTTCATATGGATGTTTCTGAAAAACACGGCTTTCTTAACGCCATTCTTTTTCAGAAAAAAGGGGGAGAGAGACATGTGTTGATGTATCACTCATCAAGACTGGACACAGTTGAAAAAGGACAAACGACATGCGCAAGATATGTGGCAGCGTTAGCAAAAGCAATTGACAAAACAGCCCATGTGGTAATGTGCCACCCATTGACAATTCACACGTCACATGGAGTGACAGCTTTTCTGACAAGTAAGGAATTTTCATATAGCGCAGCAAGACAGACAAAACTACAAGCCACGTGCACACAACCACATATCAGTTATACCACAGAAGGCATTAACATGGCGGACGCCATGACAACATCAGGACAGCCACACGTCTGTGAAGAACAAGCAGCAGTGGAAAGCAAAGTTCGAGATGACCTACAAAATGAACCAATAATGGATGCAGACATGTGGCTGTACACGGACGGATGCTGTTACCGAACAGAGGAAGGCACAAATCGAGCTTCCAATGCTGTAGTACAACAACTCCCAGATGGAAACCACGTGGAGCTGGAAGCAGGAATAATACCGCAACCAGCCTCAGCACAAAGAGCTGAGATCATGGCCCTCACAGCTGCATTAAGACTGAGCAAAGATAAGACTGTAAATATATTCACTGACTCAGCATATGCACATGGAACGGCACACCTAGATGCCATAATGTGGAAAAGAAGAGGATTTCTGACCTCATCAGGAGCACCGATCAAGCATCAAAAAGAAGTAATGGATCTAGTGGAAGCAATGGAATTACCCCAAAAGCTGGCAATAATGAAGTGCAAGGGACATGACAGTGGACAAGGACGTGTAAGTGCTGGAAATGAAGCAGCAGACCAAGCAGCAAAGAAAGCTGGAGGATACACTCCAAAACAAATGGTGACAGTAGTGCAACCAAGGCAGCAAACAGTGCCATTGACACCAAAAGACATTGAAGAAATGCAGACAAAAGCTGGAGCTTACGAATGGAACCAATGGCAAAGATATGGGGCCACCAAAGACCAGCAAGGACTATGGCGTTCACACCAAGGAAAATTGGCAGCCTCAGCCGAAATGTGCAGACTATTGCTGCCAGAGGCACACAGACCCACGCATGAAAGCAGAAAACAGACTCTAGAGAACATTTCCCAACTGTGGTGGCACCCCAATATGAGAGACATGGTTACCCACTTTTGTCAGGAGTGCAATGTATGTGGCAGTTTTAACCCGCGAAAACCATTTACCACACTGCAAGGAGCGTTCCCAGTCCCATCAGCATGTTCCCAAGACATTAGTATAGACTACACAGACATGGGAGCAGAAAATGTAGTTCAGGGAAAAAGATATTTGCTGGTAATGGTAGACAGATTTTCCAGATGGGTAGAAGCAATCCCCACTAGACGAGAAGATGCAAAAACAGTTGTAAAATGGCTTAAAACTGAACTAATACCAAGATACGGAGTGCCGAGACGAATTAGATCAGACAATGGCACCCACTTTAACAACAAACTACTCCAAGAAGTAGAATTGGCATTGGGGATCACGCACACTTTTGGATCAGTGTATCATCCCCAGTCCCAAGGACTAGTGGAAAGAGCAAATCAGACCCTGAAGGCAAAAATAGCCAAGATTTGTGCAGACAGCAAACTAAAATGGGTAGATGCTCTGCCCTTGGCCCTCATGGCTATGAGGTCCTCAAAAGGGGGAGAAACACATCTCTCCCCACACGAGATAATGACAGGCAGGTTAATGCCAGGCCCACCCAATGATGGGGGCCACATGCCAGCATTAGACATACAACAAGTAGAAATGTCTGACTACATAAAAAATTAACATCCCTGGTTTCAGCCCTTTCTACCCAGGTCCAGACAGTGTACCAGCAACCTGACAAAAAACCCCTGCCGGCGGTGAAGGTGGGTGACTGGGTGCGGGTCAAGGTTCATAAGCGAAAGTGGACTGACCCCAGGTGGACCGGACCGTACGAAGTGAAGGAGGTTACTTCACACTCGGTGCAGGTGAAAGGTAAATCAGGTGCACCCTGGCACCACTTGACACATTGTGCCCCAGCCACTGCACCTACCCGCACCTTAGAGGAAATTAAAGGAGACATAAAAAATGTATAGATGGGAAAGATTGAGCGACCGAGTCACAGGTACCCCTGAGCCAGGCCCCCCTGAAGGACCATGTGAAAGACCTGAAGGAAAGGTAATGTGGGCCATAGGAACAGTTATAACTGTGCTAGTAGTAGGGGTACTGTTGGGACTAGAGTCACAAGCTAGATGGGAAAGGCAAAATCCAGCGAATTTGACGCATTACAACTATACCAGTGTAGTCCATTCACCTGTTAAAAGAGACACAACTCAACCAAAAGGGGGTGACAATGTCACTCACAGGGAAGGACTAGGACATAAGAGAGAAAGAAGGTCAATTTGGACATCAGTAAGTCACCCCCACACCTCAGGCCCGCAACCACGATGTGGAGCCAAATTAACGTTGCCTTACAGTAGGGGCTCCACCACTGCTTTCACCTTTGACTTGTGTCAGGCCATAGATTGCGGAAGAAGACCATCAGACTATTGGGGAAGTGACATATATCTGTGTGACGACCTAAATGAGAATCGGGAGTGTGAAGAAGGACAAGATAAGACAATGGCAAGATTATGCAATAGTTGGAGCAAAGTAGGATGGACCACAGGTGCGTGGGAACCTCCTGCTAGGCAGTGGAACACCAGCAGAGATTGGGAGGTTTTAGGCCTACAGAGAGATTACAGCCAGTATCATAATCAGAATATGTTGACTCTTTCTATAAACAGAGCTAACTGCAGTACACATGGGAATGATGTATGGATGCTGGCCATAGCAGTGTACCAATCAGGTGACGACCAAGTTACTCCACTGCAAATTAATTTTGTAGATCCCCGCCCTATGGCTACTCAGACATCTTCGCCAATACCTACGCCAAAACCAGTAAAATCAGACAAAGAAGTACTAATCCAGGACTTCTCCAGAATGAATCCAGAAGACTTGTTAGAGTTAGCCTCAGGAGCAGGAAATGACAATTTGTGGGTAAAATGGCTTATACAAAATGCAAAGGACCAATACATGGGGGGATGTGTCGCATGTGCAGCGGCACGGCCCTCTATGTTCACCAACCCAGCTCCCCTCTATCCAGACACAGACCCACTAGGATATGAATGCATGCTAAATATAACTCGAACCAAGGTGCCGACTCCTAATTGCAGTGCGCTAGGTACGGTTTTTCCACCAGGATTTGAAAAACCTGGGTATTTCACTGCTCTAAAGGGGGAAGGTGCAAGATATCACTGCTATAATTTCACAGGCCAGGTTAAGCCCACTGTAAAGTTAGGAAAGATTCCCCCGGATTGGTGTAACATAACGACTCAAGAGCAAGGACAGATAGGACCCCAAGCTAGAATTGGATTGTTTTATTACTGTGGAGGCCTGCGCATCTATTCACAGATAAAGTTTCCAAACAGAACACACGGAGTATGTGCCATGATCCGGCTAGCCATGCCCATTTCCCTAGTGGGCAACAAGATACAGTACACACCCCATAGGACAGTGCAACTCACCATTAGGAGGCGAAGACATGTGCTAGCTGCAGGAGCTTATAAGCCGAAATTTGATCCATTCCTAGGAACCCCCACTTATATGGATAGTATTGGAGTCCCCAGAGGTTTCCCAAATGAATATAAGATAGCAGATCAAATTGCCGCTGGGTTTGAAAATATCCCAATTTTCTCAGCCTTATTTCCAGTAACTCCAAACAAAAATGTTGACCGTATAAATTTTGTTTATTATAATGTGTTGCGTTTGAGTAATGCCACTAGGGATGCAATCGAGGGGCTGGCAGAGCAGATGGCTCCTACATCATTGATGGCGCTGCAGAACCGGATGGCCCTGGACATGCTGCTGGCCGAGAAGGGAGGTGTCTGTTCCATGTTCGGAGAGATGTGCTGTACGGTCATTCCTAACAACACTGCCCCAGACGGGAAGGTCACCAGGGCTTTGAACCAACTTCGAGCCCTTTCCCAGGAGATGCATGACGCCTCAGGTGTATCAAATCCATTGGAGGGGTGGATGATAACCATGTTTGGCAAATGGAAGAATTTTATCACTGCTTGTTTGACATCTATCGCTGTTTTTCTCGCTATTCTAGTTACCTGTGGGTGTTGCTGTGTGCCCTGCCTGCGGACCATGATATCCCGGCTCATCACCACTGCCTTGTCCAAAGAAAAAGCGCCGCCTCCCTACTCCGCTGGGATGGTGCCATTACTCACCATGCCTGAGGACGGAGAGGACGCTGAGGCACTGCAGTTAGTGTAAAATGTGTTCGCACCTAGTAGGTGCGAAAAGGGGGAATTTGTGGTGAAATAATACAATGGCTGAGGTGGTGATGAGCAGGGCACCCAGGAACGGTCACGTAAAAGCTGGCTTAAAGTATAAATTGTATTAACCAAAGAGTGTGTGTGTATGTGTGACATATTAAACATTATGCTTTGCAGCTGGGGTGCAGCTAGGAAGGAGAGAACAGGGAGGGCTGTCTTAGTCAGATAGAAGCTACAGTGAGCACAAGAAGAGGATGTGGTGAGGACAAGGACACTGAAGTTCAAGGACGGTCTGATAACTCAGAGAACAGGACGTGCAGACTGAGAAGGGAGTGAGCACAGCTGTCTTGTTTGGTAAATGATACCTGAGTAAAAACAGATAGGCAAGAAGGAAGAGGGAAGAGGCAGAATAAGAAGTGTGTCCCCAGCAACCATAGCTGACCAATCAGGCTCCACAAGGGGAACCTCTATATAACATGAGCACAACATTGTCAAAGTGCCTTTTTGGGGAACTCTGAACTAGTCAGGTCTCCATCAGGACCGTGCACGTCTAACTGCCCGGAATGCATTTCATCTGAACTATTACAATAAATTGCTTGCTGGTATAGCCGTAATACTTGGAGTCAGTAGAATTATTTTCCTCGTCCTCTGTGGTCCATAGGGCCCACTCAGTCTCCCACAACACCCAGCACTGGTTTTACCAATAGACCCAAGTTGGGTATATTTAACCAGCATTTTAAGAGTGGTGACTTATTTGTGCTATTTGCCTGTTACAATCCTTTCTCTTGTGCCTCAGCTGCCATTGGAACCTGACCTCCTGCTTCACTCCTGCATCCACATGACCCCCCCACCACCACTAGCCGGCTTACTGTCTTCTCTGACGGACTCGCGCTTCCTGGAAACCACCAGACCTGTTCACCCTGGAAACCTGAACGTGCTTTTCCCCCTCAAAAACCTAGACTTGATACTTGAGTACTTTAAATCAACCTATTCATTCACACTCCTGTCTCTGGTTCTTTCGCGGCATTTGGGTCCTGTTCCTAATAGTTACCACTTCAGAGTACAGTAAGTACATAATTTATATGTTGCAGTGTATATTTTATTGTATTTCAACTGTTAGGATTAGATCTTGACATGCATGTCCTTGTATGTTTAATTTTACTCTAAAAATGTGCATTTGATTATCATTAGATTGAATAAGTTTTTTTTCCTTTGCATTTGTGATCATACTTGTTAGAATTTACAATAACCCTACACAATTGAACAGCACCTAGTGCATTTCCAATTACACTTGACTAATTACAATTCAATTGTTATGTCTTCTTGTATGACTACAATACTGTATGTCCCTATAGTCACTACAGAAAAACAACAAAAGTATTTCTAAAAATACCTTTTATTGCACATTGAAATGGGCAGTAACTTAAAAAAATACATAAACCACAAACACTGTCAATATTTCTAAGATTCTGTTGAAAATTGAATTAAATAGTGTAGTTCACCTTTTACAATCCAATGTAAGTTCCACACATAAAACACTGCTATGGTTAAGTAAAGGCAAACTTGCCATCTTGGCTCTCAGCAATCCTATTTCTGGAAGAAAGAAAGAAAGAATCTCAATTTCCGTTTAAGCCCCTCATGTTAATATCTATGCACACTAGCATGTAACTGTACTTTATTGATTATCTAGGAGAATACCATGAATCAACAACAGTCCAGTTGTTCTTTATTGTAACGTAACTTAGTTAAATTAGCTTATTTCCACTAACATAGCTCTTAACAGCATGCCAAGGTTAAATACACCAACTATAGACTGACAGGGCAACAGTAGCACGACATTATTGGTGCATTATGGTTTTTACAGTTAGCTAAACGTTATAAGAAACTTGGTTATACATTTCTAATAGTTAGCGTTAAATAGTGATAAGCATTACCATTCACCGTTTCGCATTTCGGCTGACACTACGTTAAATTTAGAACAGTAAACTTCGATTTGCAGAAAATGAAGGTTAGCATGTTTTACCATAGCTAGCTAAGTGGCAAGCTAACGTTACAGACAATTTACATAGTAACTTCAGATACCTTTTACTTTACAATGTGACTCCTCTATTTGTACTAACTATGGATAAAGATATCTTAAAACCTAGCAAAGCTACATCTTACCTTGAATTATGTAGGCTAGCTTCACAGCAGTTTCATCCACATTGCCAGTGAAAGTGGTTAGCTAAGGTAACGGTAGAGCAGCGTTGCTAATCGCTCAGCTAACGTCAGTCAGATCCCGCCCATAGACTCTATATAACGCCCAAGCGTCTGTGGCTCCTCTCTCACTCCGCCCTCTCGTCTAAATTCATCACATCCACAACCAGATGGCTGCACCCATAATCGTCAAACTCGACGACTCATATCAGCTCTCTACAGACTGATGGGTGACGTCACACATCCATCTGTCCATTAATATAACGTCTATGGTTAGTCATGAGGTTACGGAAACATTCAAAATTAGACATTCCCATAAAATTAAATATCAGTGTAATACTGCAGCGTGACTCTTTGTCTAACAGAGAGGAAACATGAAACAACACGTCAGGATTCTCTTATTGGGGGAGCGTAAGTCATTGGCCCTGAAAGCTGTAACGTATATCACGTGCTAAAAGACTAGCAAACAGCTGCTGGAGCTCGGTTACTTCTGCTGGTTTATAGTTAGTTCACTGTCTCAGGGAAATAGAGAAAGGGATGCATTTCTGCACTAGTTGTATGTTTTTTTAACGTTAACGGAATTAATTACCATAGAGAAGTAACGTTAGTAAACCTGTTATTGTTGTTTTGTTGTCTTATCAGCTGCCATCTACTGAAAGCAGCATGACAAGATAAACAACGGTAATGTTACTTAAGTATTCTGCAATTTAAAACATTTAGCTAAGTTAGAGCGCATAGACATGCTAGCTGACTGTTAACCGGATAGTATAGCTGTCATGAATAGCTAACGTTAGTAGGCTACTATAGGTTAAGGAGCGTTGCCAACACGTGCACACAAAATACATGAAAACGTGTCTAATCTGCAAATCTGCAATCTGCGAAAAACGGTGCAAATTCCTCATAGACTTTAATGGGAAATCTTAGGGAATCACTCAACATCGCTTAAAACAACACCTCCATGCTGGCATCGCCATACTTTAACGTAAAACATAGTTACAACAGAAACGGAAGATAGGACTTTGGTGGTTATTGGGCTGAATGGGCATTCCAGATATCAAGCACGGTTTCTCCCAAATCACACTTTTACAACCATCACTACTCTAGTGTTAGTAGAAATCAACGCACACTTTACCATTTCCACGTGAACATATGTTTTATACACGCTAAAAGTACTGTTTTATAAATGGAGGCTGGTTGGTTTAGTGCTAGGTTCGTTATAGCTGTTTCTGGGAAATAGAAAGGTCTTAAATAGGTTGTAAAAAGGTCTTTCTCTGAAGGGATAAGACACTTAACACTTCACCTTTAAAACTAAAATTAAAATTTTAGCAAACTGGGTGTTTTATTTATATATATTTTGCTCAGGCAGGCATTTCTAAACCCACCAGACTCCATGTAAATAAACACTCATTTTAGCAGTGTATTACACACTTCATTCAAACTGGCAAGAAACCAAATAAAACTATGAAAAGCTGTTTTTGGTCTTCTCTACACTTTTTCTAACCATCACAACTCTAGTGTTAGTGGAAATAAACACATGCGTTACTCATTTACATATGAACATATGTTTACTCTCTACACGCCAAAAGTACTGTTTTTTTAAATGGAGTCTGGTGGATGTTTTTATTATTTATCAGTCATTTAAACCAGAAATGCAGTCGATACACATGCTTGCTCTGCAGATTGTTTATGAATCAACATGTATGCATTTGGCTTGCCGTCTGCCTACAGCGTAGCTCTTCTGCAGCCCGTCATGGCGTTCATAATTTGTGCGATTAGAATGGGACGTCACTTCCAAAGGGTCTATACATATAGTGCAGTTTGATATATTTATGCTGTATATTTTTAAATTAGTGAGATATTTAAAGAGAAAAAAATAGTTACCAAAAATAATCTGTTATATTAAAATGATTTTATCTTAACAAAACGTTTCAAAAAAAGAAACCACTCAAACCTGGCTATTCAGTTAGTGTTTAAATGTTAAGGTTAATGTTAAGGAAATTAATTTGTAACGTTACAGAAACATCATCTTCTAGTCTGCCCTTTGCTAGATATTTGCTTGGCAACATTCCCCACCAATCAGAGACGTTGCTTCACACACCCACACACACACACCATCAGCCATCAGATTTGTACATATTATTACTATTTTATTGAATTGTATTTTTTGTTATTTATAGCATCTTATTTTACCAGCTTATTTATAGCATATTCTATATGAAGATATACCTTCTTCATATTTTTAAATTGTAGATGGGAATTTGTGATTAGCCTCGGTTCAGGAGCTGACTTGTTGTAGCCCAATGTAACTAACAGAGTGCCTATCCATTACATGTACCAAACAACTTACCATTGACATTATATCACATCTGGTGACAGACCCTCTAAACTGTGACAACCTCACTAGTCACTTCACTAAGTTGTACATTAGATATAACTTACCTGTCCAACGTGGTGAGTGGGCCGAGCCTTGAACTGGTCTCATTTGGTCGGCTGACACCTGTATGGATGCACTTGCTCACAGGGGTCACCTGTAGAAGCAGAAGATAGAGACAAAAGGACAATAAAGAGAAAGTCCTAGAGAGGATATTTGAAATCTGAATTAAAAAAAAAAACAGTAAGCACTGATAGAAAGACTTTGGAGCCATTTTGTCATCAAGGCCCTGTAAAAAAGAAAAAATACATAACATACTGCAGACCGTGGAGCATGAAAACTATACTCTGATGAATATAGCATTTAATGACTTCTTTGTTTTTGTTCTACCAGTCTGTAATGGCCAATGTCATCTCTGCTATGGTGTGCTGGGTATGTAGCATCAGAGCTGGTGGTGCTAACAAAAGCTATAAAAATCATGTTCCACCTGAAGCTAGATGAAAAATGTACTGGATTTTGGTGAAATGTGAAATGTTCTATGGTTAAAGCATTTGTCATGAGAACTATCAATTTCACAAAGCCAAATTTTGACCACCTTGCATCTCCATGGCCAGTCTGAGTCACCATAAGCATAGGTAATCTCCTCTCCTGGATTTATGTCTCCAACTGCAAACAAGCAGAGATGGGGCTTCCCTTGCATAGCGATGTACTTCATCTTGGCATTAGGGTTTATATGGTCGTCATTTACAAGTTTGCCAAACGATCCATTCTTTTTTGCTGCATCAACACTACAATCACACAAGTTACATTTTCTAAACAATCCGTTTTTATACTAAATATACTAAATTAACCTGAAGGGAGAAAAAGAGTCCTATAATTCTGATTAGATTAACCAGTGACATATACTTACCACCACAGTTTTCCATCAAAACTGAACTTGAACATTAACACTTTGAGGAGGTCATGGTATATTCTCTGTCTCCTCTCACATTCTTGCTTAGTTATCAGCTCACCTCTGTATTCCAACAGACAGTCTCCCTTTTCAAATGGAACAGAGGTGAAGATGCCACGACCTAATTCATCAAAGACAAAACAACAAATAAGTGGCAAAAAGTGATATGTATTAAAGTTGAATCATGATTAGACAGTCGGAAGATTTAACATACCTTTTACAGCACTGATGTACTTGATTTCAAGTCCTACTTTGTCACTTTTAGCAGTGTGGGAAATTACACTCAGATATTGTGATTATTGTGAGAAATTGTACTCAGGTATTGTGATCATATTTTGACACTGTGAATGAACTTATGCATAAGTTAATGAAACAAAACTCATGTCAGACATTGAATGAAGGAGAAATGTGTTGTTGCTTGGCATCCAGGTGGGAACGACATCTTGTTGTTAAACATTACATTTTGCAAGAGAACCGGATACAGTAAGGCCAGAAAGCCACGTGTTCACTCACAATGGGGGGAACAAGAGGGGAATTTCCACAGGAAATGACCCCCAACACACGCACGCACACAGACACATTGCCGAAGAATGTAAACAGGAAGTCGCGCCCACCCAGCCAATAGAAATACTGTTGCTAAGGCGATATGACCCGCCCAGTGACGCTTTTAACCAATAGGGCTCCTTAAAGAAAACCCTTATAAGCCGTTGTACACCTTTGCTGAGGGCCTTTTTGGGAACCTCTGAGCTAGTCATGTTCCATTTTAGGACCGTGCACGTATTGTCCGGAATGCATTGCTCTGTTTATATTAATAAATCATATACATAATCAAAGCTAGAGTGATTCCTTAGCTAATTGAGTCCCGACGTTTGGACCCTCCAAGTGGGATCGCAACAAATTTGGTAGCAGAGGATGGTTTTCGAGTAGTGATTACATTTAGGAATCCCACGGAATCAGGATTAGAAGTTGTTAAAACTCCAGGTCCAGATTCCACGGACAGTCCACGTCTGAAGGAACGAGACAAAGGAGGCATTGTGTGCAAACCTCGGAGGACTGGTCACTGAGAGCTCTCTACAAAAAAAGGTAGGCTGAACCTGTTTCATCAAACTCAGCATATTGTATAATAGTATAAACTAAATTAAAGTGATCAAACCTTCCGAGTGAGTACATTATGTAATGAGCAAAATAGACTAAAAATTATTAAGTGTTTTGTGGACATTGAGCAATGCATTCCGTTTTTCTGTGAATGAGAGTGAGAGTGCGTGAGTTGAAGCATCTGGGATGCGTAGACAATTCCAATTCTTGGAGCTGCGTCTGTGAGAGGTTCGATAAACTTGTCGGTAGATTCGCTGCAGTAGTATACTGATGAGGGAAGGCCGCGGCACAGCGAGCCAGTGTTCGTCGTAGTGGCTTCATCCATAAGGTGGGCCAACGCGTGAAAGTGTGTGAGTGTGGAAACATAGAGAGATGAATGAATGAGCGAGAGCGATTGAAGTGAAGAAAAAAGATGATTCCATAATTCTTTGGAGCACGTGACGTGAGTGATACGATAAACCTGCAGTGGTACTGTTAGGGGAAGTTTGCGGCGCGCTACGGGTCAGTGTTCGTCTTAGGGAGACACGGCCCATAAGGCGTGTCTCAACGGATGTAGAGAGTGAGTGAGAGTAAAAAGAAAGAGATAAGAGAAGAATAAGAGAT
>NW_022604246.1:0-14259 GCF_008692095.1 Etheostoma spectabile | reverse complement strand
CCTATGAGGGAACAACCAGTGATAAATTGCCTGTAGCAATGTCATCAGGGTGCACCGGTAGGCCGTGGCCCCCCTCATCGGTGATCGCGTCGTGGTCCACCTGATCGCAGAATTTATAGTTTACCCACCTCTTTTTTTACCACTACACCTCTGGTTGTACCCATTCATTATTGCATTGGTAGCCTACTATTATTGTAATAATCTGTAATTAATTCCTGTTCATTGTTCATGCACTTGTTATATTGTTGTTGGTTTTGATATGGGACACTGATGATATGTGAGGGGGGGGGGGTTACTGGCCAAAAGGCTCCAGACTGGTCTGGAATATCAGAGCAGCTGTAGTTACAACAGTGTAATGTGTGTGTAGTTTGTTTGTGGTCTTGTGTGTATTTTTTTAGTTTTACTCATATGAGTGCCTTTTATTGTGTGTGACATGTTAGTTATGGTTCTAATAGTTGATAATGGTTCTGTAACATAATTTTATGTAACGTTTTTGCCTGTATGTTCAATTATCACCAATAAAGACAGATTTTTGTCAACAAAATGTTTTGTGAACATCAATGACATTCAAAACGGTGATAACTGAAACAGATATACAACACACCATGTATACAGGGTGTATATGTATGTATATGTACACATGATGCATGTGTATACACATTTGTATTGCAAACAGACCTAAGTACTACACAGATAAGAACTCTGCACTACCAAAGTGAACCTAAAATAACTATAAAATATATAACACACACTGTTGTCCAAACCCACACAATCAACAGACCTAGACGGCATCTTGGAAGTTTGTGATCAATACTGTATGGTGATGTCACCAAGTGGTGTCCCAATTCATAGGGGTATGTTTCACCCCTTACCCCTACCCCTTGGTTTCAAGGGCCAAGGGGTAGGGGTAAGGGGAAGGAATGGGATTCAGCCTAAGTCTTGACTCGGACTCAAACCTCTTTGGACTTGGTCATGTCTTGGACTCTAACCTCTTTGGACTCGGTCTTGACTTGGACTCGACTAGTCCTGGTCTTGCACTTCTCTTGGACTCGACAAAGGTGGTCTTGACTACAGCCCTGCTCCCACCTATAATGTAAACCCAGTATTTCAGCTGGCATTGCTTTCAGTGACATTTTTAAGAAATACCTTCTGGAAAATATACTTGTTTGCTTTCTTGCTGAGAGTTAGATGAGAAGATTGAGGTCCCTGTCGAGATAAAGCCAGCAAGCAATTAGCTTAGCACACAGACTGGAAAAACAGGGGACTGTTATCCTTCCTCTGTCCAAAGTTCAATAGAAGCACCTCCCCACTTCTAAATTGTAGTAATAAGACGTTATATCTGATTTGTTTATTCTGTACACAAACAGTAACGTAATGTGTGGAAGCCTGGCAACCAGCAGAGACAAAGCAGTTGATTAAACAAAGATATAACATGTTAATGAGTTTTAGAGATACTGCTTGGCAGATATTCTGATCTTTGGACAGAGGCAGCCATGCTTACTGTTCCATCTGCTTCCAGTCTTCATGCTAAAATAAGCTAATTGCCTGCAGACTGTAGCTTCATAGATACTATATACAGGGTTCAATCTCTGAAAAAAGCAGAGGGGGGGGGGGGGGGGATATACCATGGATATAGTGCCACTTGGCCACTCATGCCAAAACTCTTATTTATGCACTTCAATATTCAATGGGAAATAATCTCATAATGAAACAGCACAAAGTGGTGTCAACGTGAAACTGCAGGGAGAGCAGAGTTCACCTTTGCAGTGAAAACCAAATACTTTACTTTTACTTAGTCATTGCAGCATGATGCTCCCTTTTTCTGGCTAAACTTAACTTCCATGGCCCTAAAAGGACAATTGTACAGCAAATATACAAGCAGTCATCCCATCACTTTATTATCAAGTTTTTGGAGGACTTGGAGGATTGCCCAGGCCTGAGTATTGATCTCGACTGGCATGATGTGTGGTCTAGCATTCCAGAAGTATCTCGCAATCCAGATCATCAGCAGATTCACTACAATTTCGTTCATAGGACATATCTCATCCCCATGAAGATGCATCATATGAAAACATCTAACCCTTTATGCACTTTCTGCTCAATAAAAAAGGTTTTTTTTAAAGATCTGGGCATGACACTGGTACTGGCATCCTGGGAGTAATGGACACAGGCACCGACATCTCAGTTCAGAGGTCAAGAAGTTTGTACAATGTTGAGATGACCATCATCTCATTTTTAATGCAAACAAAAACCAAGGAAATCCTTTTTGGTCCAGGTCATAACGCATGTATCAGGTTCATTCATTACATAGTCTATACCCACAACATTCTATTTCCGGGAGTGCTCCATTGCCCTTGGAAATTCTGCCGGATTTCACTCTTTTTGGCCGGATGGCCGTTAGCTTCCTCTTTTTTTGTGTTGTCATTCTAACCTCTGGTGGATTTCTGAGGACTATGGTTACCTGGTCCTCAGATCTCTGCAGGGTAAATCCAGACAGCTAGCTAGACTATCTGTCCAATCGGAGTTTTCTCCAGCATGCCTTTACCCTCTTGTTGTCCTCGGGTCAATTTGAAACATTTTCAAAAAGTTCCTATACCAGAAATTTGGGTTTCTTTCAACGACATAGTCAGTTCATTACTTTCATTAAATTTGGGTGTTTTGTTCAATTTTATGGCATTTGAAGAAAAAACACAACAATAATAATAAAAGTCCAGAAGAAATTGAGCAAAAACTCGGGAAAAAGTGAATAAAGCATCGGGGGAAAGCGACAAAAGACGACCAAAACAAAAAAAGTTTAATTTAATATTTTGACTCAGAAACACAAAAAGTTTCATGGTCGGCAGGAAGACAACACAAGGGGTAAAACAATTTTCGAACGCACACACAATTATGATTACAAATGCCAATAAAGCAGAGCTTGGCAGAATCCTGTGTGGACTAGCCAGACCTCCGCAGCATTGTGGAGAAAGGTCTGGCGAAGCGAGACTGTTCTTACAAATACTTGGGGGGTAAGTGCTCTAATCTGTGGATGTTATTTCTTTGTGCAGTTGGCTCCAACAACTACGTTTTGCGAAGACCAACATGTCCTACACTCACATCATCAAGGGTCGCGCCTTGAATGTCATTTACTTAGTGTTCATTAAAAAAAAACAGGGTTAAACAACTTTGAATAGCCAATGTAAACTCTATATGATTTTAGAATAGCCAGATACAAACAAGCTGGATGCCACAATACAAACAGGAACAGCTTGGTGGTTCAGAACTATTGATTGGTTGAATAGGAAATGTATTTCTTGACCACTTGGGAACACAAACAGTATGTTGTTAGTATGTTGCATGTTGGATGCTGAAAATCAACTGTCTGATGTAGCCAAAAACTACACAGATGACATTAAAATAGTTTTGGGTTAAGGTTAGGGTTAGGGTTAGTTAGTTTTTTGGACTGAAAACCAAAGGAAAACTACAAAAAATGAGCTTATAGATGCTAACATGTTTTGTGGGGCTGAGGAGGACTGCAGAGTCATGGGATTTTGTGGATTTAACTGTATCTATTGTTAATACGAAAATATTATAAGAGCCGCTTTAAATGGTAAGCTTGTTCAAAATCTCAATGTTCCTTGCGGGAGCTGGTTAATCTCACACGGTTTATGTTTCGAGGACATCTGAGCCTGCAGTGCATCCTCTGAAAGGTGCGACATGTGCATAAACTGCCAGCGAATAGGCAAGGGTGCAACTAGTAGAAATAGGGCTGTGGCACAATGGTAATCTATCTATGTGGTGTACAGCATGACAAATGGCTCTAATTTATGCCTAGTGGTACCTGTTGGGAATGAGCCATTAACCCTGTCGTTGTTGGTACTTCATGGCTCTTCTCCTTCACGTAGACACATACTTATGTTGTAGTTGCATTGATATAGCAGAGAAGCTTTTGTCCAGGTTAAAGACACACCAAGTGAATTTACATAAGTGACTCATGAGATAGATTCTGAACTCATTAATGCCACATGACTATTTACAAAGAGAAATTGTTCATTTTGCACAAAGCCATCAGCTCAGGTGGTGTCAGGACGAAGTCCCAGTCTAATTGGCTCACACAGTGTCTGACTGCCAATAGGGACGCAACATGATTAAAAAGAAAAGCAGAGTATAGAGTAGAGCGCTGAAGGTTATTCATCAGCCCTTACTCCACTCTCTTGTCTCCATCACCCCATTCACTTGCCCAGCCGCGCCCACGCAACTTCAAGGAGTCACCGTTCCCTGGCAACCCTGGGGCGGAAGTGGTTTCAGCGATGGAGGGTCCAAAGGTGGGGAGGGCAAAGGTGGAGACGCATCTGTGTTGAGAAAGGAAGGGGCGGGAGCACATCAGGGGCCTTAACGAAGCCACTGAAGAGGAATTTTTGACTGATTGGGCTTTTTGAGGGCGTCACGGTAACCCTCCTGTGACATCATGGCCAGCAGGTTTAATGGTAGGGCACTCAGGACAAAAGTGTCAAGAACATGAAAGAACATGGACATTCATATCATTACCCATATATCACTCACTCTATGATAATCACAAATCTAGAGTTAAGAAATACCAGTAGTTCAGTGAAAAACAGAATTTGCCTTATGTGCAGCGCTCCCGCTGTCTTCTATTTAGCTGACTGAAATATAAATTGGCTCTTTGGCAATCAACATCAGTGGCTTGCTACTCAAACAGTTGGGGTCTAGTAAAGAGAGATAAACAGAAACTGGATTGAACAAGATAACAAGTGATTATGATGAGAAAGAATTTTGGAGACAGGCATAAATGACTCGTGTCGAGGGAATGAGTCTGCCATTGAAGGACCAAGAAAGTGTGGTGGGGTGTGTGTGTGTGTGTGTGTGTGTGTGTGGTGTGTGTGTGTGTGTGTGTGTGTGTGTGTGTGCACACAAAGTGCTATTTGATCTTCTAATGCCCCAAACACTCTATTCCTAAAGGAGCCCAGCTGTAGGCCCAGCACGTTTCGACAACGGTGTTACCGTGTCAACGCTATTTTTAGATATCCACCTCTACTTCCTGCCTATTAACATCTTCTTGTGACACTGTGACGGAAAACAAAGCTTGTGATTGGTCTATGGAGCCTGGAGTGCCTCAACAGAGCTTTTGAGCTTCTCAAGTAATGGCCAGTGGGAGCTGATTGTATCCAAATGTAACATCCTTGCTTCAGAGTGTGTGCCAGTGTACGTTTGTGTAGATTAAGTGGGACTGAAAAGGTTCCCATCATTTCCCACAAAATAATCTAAATATGGAAAGTAGTAAGAAAAGCACTAAACATTTCCAATTATGTTGCTAAGAGGCCACAAGCAGTAAAGTGGCTGTATTCAGGGTTTTGATTATGCAGCTGTATATGTCACTCAGCATGTGAGACAAAAAGAGCAATGAAGGGAAAATGCCAACGGTCAGAATGACTACACAAATGAAACATCTCCACGTCAGAGAAAAGGACGCAAGGACGATTTAGAAAGAGGTTTTTTGAGTGTGACAAAGGGACAATCTCTTGATAGAATGGGTGAATGAATACACTCTGGAAGTAGAAAAGGCCGTCCAATACACTGGCATCATAAATGGTTTATAAATATTGACTAAAATGGATTAAACTTGTAGCCCTGGTTCCCAATTTCTTTTTCTTAAACATAATGGAGAAAAACATCCATTTAATCATATTATGTGTTCTGTTTGATAGAGGCATACATTTGGTTTGGACACATTGTGGACCATTAGTAGTGGTTCTGGCATTGGTATCGATGCTTCCTTGAGGAGTTACATGTAAGCATATAATAAGTAGGACAATGGGAGAACTTGGCGGACTGCCATTTCACAAGTGTCAACATCCTGAGGACATTTTCAAGAGGCAGCTCTGGGCAGTTTCCACAAGTGTAGACTGTGCTTTTGCAAAAAAAAAAGAAAGAAACAGCTGAGCCTGACATGATGTTGATGACTAACTTGCCCCTACATCAGAACAAAAATGAAAACATTTTTTTTTTGCTTTCTTTAGAGTTAGATAAGAAGATTGAAACCACTTCATATCCAGACTGCCCTCACCCAGAAAACTACTGCATAGGTTGATTGTGCAGGCATTTTAAACGACCCATCTTTACCTTCGTTGTTGGTGGCCGTAGTAATTATCGTGGGAGCAAACTTGGAAGTAAGGTGACAAAGTTCAAGAGAGCAAAACTCTGTGAAAGGAGAAACCAGGCCCCCAGAAAGTGTGCTCAGCCTGTTGGCCATATTTCATATTGCGAAAAAATTCCCCCGGATCCCAAAGTGGATTTTCCCCATAGGCAACCACTGTAAAAGAGACACCTGTTAAAACTGTTGACAGGACACTTTGAAATACAAACAAGGTCCGTTATGACTCTTTAATTTAGAATTTTTACTCCATGGACTTTTATATTTCAAAAAATTCCAGCTGAGAAACGTGATTTTAAAACCTGTGACATCACCACAAGTCTATGGCAGAGCGGGAACTTGTGGGCGGGGCCAGCGGAAGAAACCTCACAGGGCATATTCAGTGACGCATGACAGAAATAAACCCAGAAACCTTTTGTCTCATGCAAGCAGCTCCATTACACTGTTTAAAGCTAACAGTCAGGCAGTCGACCCTTATGATGTAAGGACATGAGGACGTGTTGGCATATCTGTGTGTTACGAACAGAGCGAGAGTCGAGAGGTAACTAGCCTAGCTTAGCATAAAGACTGGAAACAGGGGGCCAAAGCTTGCATGACTCCGTCCAAAGTAAAAAAAAAAAACAACTTACAACACCTTTAAGATCACTAATACCTGGTTGGATCTTGTACAGCTTTATTTTGTAGTCTCTCTGTTCTGTTCTGTGGTCTTGTTTACTTCCTGTCTTTGTTTTTCCCGCCTTTGTGATTGCCTGCCCCGCCCTGATGTCTTTCACCTGTTTCACAGCCCTCGTGTCACACGTCTCTTGTTAACCTCATTTACTTGTGTATTTAGTGTCTGTGCTTTGGTGTGTGTTGGTTGATTGCCATTTGTCAATTCGGCAACAATGTTTGTGGAGAGCTCCGTCCTGTGTATTACTGTGGTTCTGTGTTCCTGGAATTTTTCCTCGTTTCCTTCCATGTTCCTGTTTTTCTGGATTTATCACCTGCTCAGCTTACTTGGCTGTAAGTTCTTTGTGTTCACATTAAATATTATTATTATATTATTAATGTACGCGCCTCGCCTTTCCTGCTGGAGCCTGACCGATATATCGGTGGGCCAGTATTATAGACATTTCCCAATCTATTGGTATCTGCATTAGTAATGGCTGTTTTTTTTTTTTTTTGTTTTTTAATATTCATTCATTAGAATAATTATGACAATTAAATGATTCTGATAAATGAATATTTAAAAAAATAAATAAAAACGGACAGGCAACTATGTTATGAGCGTTCCATAGTCTGTCCCCCAGAGGGCGCTCCTTGTGGCAACACTATTATTTTGTTCTTATGTTTTTGTTCAAAGGAATTTAAATTTCATATCTTAAGTTGGTATTTTTCATACATTTATTATCAGAACTTAATATATTTGAATGCTTCTCTGTTCTGTTTATGAAATTGTGACAACACAAATTGTTACATAACTACGAATAATAATGTTAGTGAAAATCTGTTTGTTTTGTTAAGCATTTCTTTAATATACAGGGTTAGAGTTGATTAGAGTTAGGGTAAGGGTCAATATATCGGGATATTGGATTTTTTAATTAACCAATATTTGTATCTATCGGCCTTAAAAATCTTTTATCGGGTCGGGCTATGCTTCCTGCACTTGGGTCCAAGTCTGCACCGTGACACTTTCAGCCCAGGCTCGATGGTACCACACCTGGCAACCTTACCGTGATGACAAAACTCTAAGAGGAACTGCACCTGGCTGTTGTTTGCAAGTCAATAGTTATACCACATAACCCCTAAAAGTTAAATAAACAGCTGTAATCTCAGCAGACAGCAGAAGTGGACTGAATGCCCTCTGTCACTTATTGAGATCATTAGAGAAGCTCATGTTACTGTATAATATTGATTTGTACAAATGACCCCCGTTCATTGATAATGGAAAGATTTAATCAGCTTAGACATGGTTCAGGGGGCAAGTAGCCATGTGAAGACCTGAGAGTCAGGATCCAGTTTGCAACAATCAGAAAGCGGATCAGTGTGATGTGAACACCTGGGGACAGCAGTTGCTCTTGATGGGCCCTCTGGGGAAATTACATGTATGATGGGATGTATTCATAGAGGTCCCTCCGGAGATGAAAGGAAAGGAAATCTGCTTGATTTTGAAGATATCCCTGCAGAATTACAGTGATGGGATTTCAGGCTACATTAGAGAAGAATGTACAGCATGAACAGTAAGGGACAATAACAATCTGAACATGCCGACAGCGTCCGTCTGTTCTTCTGATACTTGAGCCCAAGTTTTAGCTAAACAGGCTGTCCTCTGCTCCAAATTTACACAAAAAAGTCACTGCAGCCTAATAAAGGTCAAATTTTATCTTTGAAAGGCGCTTTTTCTGCATAACTGACGATTTAAAAACCCTTACACACCTAATGATGATTGTAAGGTCAAAATTGTAAAGTCAAATGTGATACCATCCAGTTCTGATGAATACTGACAAGGGGATGCACTTTGGCAAAGATTCTAACTATGAAAGACCATAACCTGCTTTATAAATAGTTCAATGGTAATCAAACCTGGAAGGATGGCTACAGGCACAGGAAGTCTGTCATTTGTTGGGAATTTTTTGACCAGCATATGTAGCCAGCATTTAGTTTTAGTCTCGGTGGAAATAAAGTTACAATGAACAATGTAGAGTATCCCTCCTGCCATGTAACTAGTAATCATGTGTTGTTGAGATAATAGTCAGCTTCTGGGACAAAGACATTGGTGATAGTGTAGTGCAGCTAAGTGGTACACACACTCTCAATGAGCACTTTGTTCTCACTGTGACAGGGCTGCTGATGGGAACCATGTCCGTGCCACTGATAGTATCTAATTCTGACTAACCCCAATATCTTTATGATTTCACACTGACATTTTATTAGTCTGCCTACACCACCCATACACTGGGATAAGAGAGAAAAAAACGCTCTGTGTTGTTTTCCTTTCTTTAAACCAATCACAATCCTATTGGGCAGCGCTCCAGACACAGCAAAATAGTCTCGGGAAGGAACTTTTTTTGGTGGAACATTTGCACCCTGCAAAATATAACGCCACAAATTTTTTTAATGAAGTTAGCATTTTGTAAACATATGTTTTGTACATCTTTACAATCTTAGTCTGCTTTGGCAATTTTATGGGTTGGTCCAGTCTTATCGCTTTAATCAGTCTGGGGTTTTTTTGGTGCTTTTTTCAGCAAAAAAAGCTCACTGTGTGCTAGTAGCCTAGCACAAACCACAGACGGGCAACAATGGCAAATTGTGAAGAAAGTGGAACATCTAGCAACTCAAGATCCAATATTATTTATAGCTTCTCTTTCTCTTCAGCCAAAATATATGGCCAAATTTAATGAGCATGGGGGGGACCAAAACGGAGCTAAAAGTCTAGTCAATTTCGGACTTAGATCAGGTGGTTAGAAACACGACTGCAAATAAATGCAAATGTGCATTCGTCTGCTGGATGTGTAAATAAGCAACTGTTATAACATGCCCTTATTAAAGTGGCAATACAGTATGTAACTTTCACTTTGTGTTGATCCAGCGGCCCTTTTGGCCAATGCTGTAGTGTTTTACCACATTTGCTGTTGTAAAGGTCTTTTCTTTACTGTGCTACTTAGTTACCAGGAGGTCCTATAGTTACGATGAACGTTTTGCTCGGACAGAAAATCATTGATTCATTATAGGGGAATACTTTACAGTTGCATCGTTGCATTTCAAGTATTGCATTGCAAATGTGAGGGGGACGTAATTCAATGCGGGCTACTGACGTACAACCCCCTTGCACATTGTGAATATTTTTTGTGAATAATTGTGTTATTTTCTGAATGAAATAGACAAATGAAACACCTGAGGGCCAATTCCTAGTCAGATTTAAAATAAGCCTGCACGATTAATCGTTGTAAAATCACAGTCACCCTGTTCCCGATATAATTTTTAAATGAATTTGATTCAGAAAAATTCGTTAAAAAAAATCGTGGCAGAGAATTGTGATATCAATTCTAAGCAATACATTGGCCAACCAAGATCGACTCGGGTCTCGCATGTCGTCTTTGACTTTCCCTTTTAGCTTTTAGTTCTTAGTTTAACTTCATTTTTTTCTGTGATGGTCCAGTCCCAGAATCAGTCATAACTAAAGCAGACAACTTCCAAAATTAAATTAAAATTCAATTAGCCCTATGTTAATCTCCTGCTACCTTTTACCTGTGCACTCACTAACACAGGCTTTTCTGGTGTTATGCCAAAATCGGTGACCTTTCAGAATGTGTGCTCTCTAGCACCGTGTACCTGCAGTAAATGCTTTTGTGACTTTGTGAAAAATGGCAGAGGCATTAACCCTTGCGTTGTCTTCCTCTCAAAATTGAAATCAACAATTTTGTTGACAATTTTTATTTTGTTTTTTTTACTTTTTTTTTACATTTTTGTCAATTTTTCCAACACTTTTTTAACGTTTGTCACTTTTTTTGACGTTTAACACTAACTTATTAACTTTAGGTTTACAGTTATTTTTGTAATTTATGGTCAATTAACCTAACTTATAGGAAATTATAACCTAATGTTTGAGTTAGAAAGTGAGAAATCAGGAATTATTTAGAGTAAAATTAAATGAATGTATGTTGATGGATAATCACAGACTGGAATATGTCACTTTCTTTTCAAATACTATAAAATTTAATAAGACGCCTCAGAAGTAATGAAAGTAGAGATTTGTACTTGCCAAAGAGCGTTGTGTGGAATCAATCATGTTATTTTGGGTAATTAAAAAGAACATTGATGTAGGAAAACGGGTCAATTTGACCCGAGGACAACATGAGGGTTAATAAATACTATATAAAAAATAGCATTCTTTTCACTGTTAGTCTCGTTTCTGTTAAAGGTAATCATATGTCCTTTAACAGCTTATTTCATCAGATGAAACATTACACCGTTTCAGAAAAGGTTTAAGAGTTACACATAGTCACTTAAAAGGAGCTAAATTGTCATTGTTGCATTTAAATGTGTGGCCAAATGTTGTTGCATTATTTTAAGTTGTAATATGTTTGTGAAAAAACTGCAATAATTGTCTCTTGGGTCTTTATTATACTTCAAAAGTGTATTATTTTGTCTAAGAAAACATTCTGCTAGTCCAGCAACGTGTCATTTTTGCGACCAGATGAGTACATGTATAATCACCGGTCCTCAGGAGACGGGGACGGCATGACATGGGACGCTCCAGACTGCAGCCATACACTACTGGGCCTCAGGGGAAAACCAATACCCAGAGTCCACTGCTTCATAAACTTTTCTACAGGGAGACTTAGGATGCTTCAGTGGAAGCACAGTGACACTGACAGTGGGTGTAGGTGACCGTTGCCATCTAGTGGCCAAAAGCATCCATCACACCTTATTAATGGAAGTGAAAATCAGTGTTGTACATTCCCTCATCTTCAGATTTCTGTCAATCTTGTATAATTATCTCTTATCCCACTCTCACTTACTTATTATCTAAATTTTTTTTTAATTGTTTAGGCTACTTTAATGTTACTTAGCTATCTCATCAACACACTAGTTATTTTGCAATAAGTGTAATTTACTAAACATGTCCTTTCTTTTTTTAACTTTCCCTTCTGCTGCAGAGAAAGAAACTATTATAATGCTGACAGAGTAATAGTATCCATACAGAATTTTAAAAAGTACTCTTGCTAACTGAAATAGTGTAAAGATGTAAGCTTCGGGGATGTTTTGTTAGCTGCCATTTTTTTTGGCTCGTGGACATTGACACATGAAACCTATAAAAGCATATGTAACATCACATTTCCGCCCCAAAAACTGTTCATTAATAAAAACATGAAAAGTTCCAGATCAAAGTCTTAATTCCAATGTCTTTAATGAATTGTTGTTTTTAAAAGTGTATGATAAACTGAGGCATACTTCCAACTTCTGCATAATGTAGGGTGGAAAACTCTCTTTGCACAGTGTGACCTCAAAGGGCCCATTGATTGATTGATATCTTTATTTTCGAACATGCAAGAGAAAGTATATACATTGATGCAGACATACATGTGACTAAGGAATCATTTTCAGCTCAATTTAACCTGTTTACCTGAAACTGCCAACTACATAGACAGATGGCCCAACAAGAGGATAAAAGGTCATGACGAAAGCGTGTTCCCTAACACTCAATCACACACACACACACACACACAGAGTCCACACTCATGCCCTTGGCTGTCAGGTGAAATGACTCTTCTTTTCCATTGTGGCTCCCTGCTAGGCTCTTAACCTACGCCGGGTGGAGTCCCAGACACTTTTCCTGAGACAGTCCAAACGGATTGACTTGAGTGAACAACCTTGTCCATCCCCTCTGGACATCTGTACACCCAGTGTAGACAATCCATCTGGCTTTTTACCTCCGTGCAGTCAGTCACCATGAGAGGGAGCTGAGATACTCTCAAATCTCTCTCAACCACTGCTCCTTTGCTCTTCTTTGAGTCTTACTTGTTCTGCTTTTTTTGACTCTCTGTCAGTCCTTCTCTCTCTATCTCTCTCTCATGGGTCCCACTTTCCCAGCATCGGTGTGTGTGGTGTGTCTTTCTGTTTGCATGCATGCTTGAGTGTGGTGTGTATGGCGTCTCTGTGTATGTGTGTGCACACGTGCCTGTTCCGCTCTCTGTTGTGGAACAAATTACACAGCGGCTGGGGAGCCAAATGACTAATCAGTGGTACACAGATTAAAATCCAATTGCTGCAATTTGAAGCCACCAGGAGTAGTGGGGAAATTAACTACTACAGTGTCTGCGCGGCTGTTTCCACTAGGCATACCTGTTAGAAGTGATCTTTAATTAGTGGCCCATAGAAATTTTCGATCAAAGCTTTTAAAATCTGAAAAAGGCTAAAAAACAACAAAGCTGACACTAATTTTTTTACACCAAATTAAAAGCGTACACAGTGTGTTCGGCCCTGTCTGTCCAATCCGTCACTCCCAACTTGTTTAATGCTGACACTTGGTCGGTGGTTCTCGGCGTCACATGTGACGCGAAAGCACCCTTCAGCATGTGTATAGAACGTACCGCAACAACAGTAGCAAGTAGTATAAAAAACGCCATAAGGAGGTTGGTTGGGCCAGTGGAGGGGTCAGACAAAACAGGACTTTCACCCAGGAGGCCGGAGTTCCTGTCCCATTCTTGTCCCCCGTATCACAGAAACATACACTCACCCATAGGATTATTAGGAACACCATACTAATACTGTGTTTGACCCCCTTTCGCCTTCAGAACTGCCTTATTCTACATGGCATTAATTCAACAAGGTGCTGAAAGCATTCTTTAGAAATGTTGGCCCATGTTGATAGGATAGCATCTTGCAGTTGATGGAGATTTGTGGGATGCACATCCAGGGCACGAAGCTCCCACTCCACACATCCCAAAGATGCTCTATTTGGTTGACATCTGGTGACTGTGGAAGGCCATTTTAGTACAGTGAAGTCGTAGTCATGTTCAAGAAAACCAATTTGAAATGATTCGAGCTTTGTGACGTGGTGCATTATCCTGCTGGAAGTAGCCATCAGAGGATGGGTACATGGTGGCCATAAAGAGATGGACATGGTCAGAAACAATGCTCAGGTAGGCCTTGGCATTTAAACGATGCCCAATTGGCACTAAGGAGCTTCTAGTGTGCCAAGAAAACATCCCCCACACCATTATACCACCACCAGCCTGCACCGTGGTAACAAGGCATGATGGATCTATTTTCTCATTCTGTTTACGCCAAATTTCTGACTCTACACATCTGAATGTCCCAACAGAAATCGAGACTCATCAGACAAGGCAACATTTTTCCAGTCTTCAATTGTCCAATTTGGTGAGTCTGGCAAGTTGTAGCCTCTATTTGTAGTGGAGATGAGTGGTACCTGGTGGGGTCTTCTGCTGTTGTAGCCCATCCGCCTCAAGGTTGTGAGTGTTGTGGCTTCACAAATGCTTTGCTGTATACCTCGGTTGTAAAAAGTGGTTATTTCAGTCAAAGTTGCTCTTCTATCAGCTTGAATCATCAGCCCATTCTCCTTGACCTCTAGCATCAACAAGGCATTTTCACCCACAGGACTGCCG
>NW_022604245.1:0-24497 GCF_008692095.1 Etheostoma spectabile | reverse complement strand
GGATAGACTCATAAAACATCTTCAGCATTGTCCTGCAGATGTTGAAGGACCTCACCTCCTCAGAAAATAGAGACGGCTTTGGCCCTTCTGTAGAGGGCTTGAGTGTCTTGGCCCAGTCCAGTTATTGTCCAAGTGCACTCCCAGGGTATTTGTAGTCCTCCACGATGTCCACACTGACCCCCTGGATGGAAACGGGCTCACTGCTGCCTTGGCTCTCTTAGATCCACCACCAGCTCCTTGGTCTTTGTCACATTGAGCTGGAGATGGTTCTGCTCATCCATGTGACAAGTCTAGGCTAACTATATTAGCTTTAGCCGGGCTGTTAGCAGCTTTCTGCTGTTTCTTTAGGCTAACTATGTTAGCTTTAGCCGGGCTGTTAGCAGCTTTATGCTTGTTCTTTAGGCTAACTATATTAGCTTTAGCCGGGCTGGTAGCAGCTTTCTGCGGGGGGAAATGGCCGGGAGACGTTGTAATTATGTTGCAATGAACAGGTGATTTGTTTGTATTTGCATCAAACATAAAACACTGACTGCTGTAGCTTCACCGACTACCCATCAAACTATGCGCATAAACTGTGTCAGCAGCTGCTGCCAGCTGTACTTTTCTACACACGGAGAGCCTCACTTACCAACAAACCTGTCGGACTAACGCACACACACACGCTGCCCACATAGCTACCTCTCTTAAAAGGGGAAGGGTTGGCCGGTAATAATCATGTAAGGAGAACGGTGAAAGTTTACTTTTCCATCAAGCAGCAAAAAAGGATTAGTGTCAACATCGCAAACGTCCTGCCATGTGACTATCGCATATGCGCACATCGCGATGTCAATGCAAAAACACAATATTGTTCAGCCCAAACACATACACAACCAAACAAAGGTTTGATGCCAAAACTAATCCAACAGAAAACAGTCACAGTGAGACAGTTTCAGATCAAAAGCAATATTTATGCTTCTGATGAGTCTTTGAGGTGATGTTTTGTTTGTCATCCTGAGTGTGAACTATCTTTGAGACTTTGTGACAGAAGCGTGTGTTTTCAATTACTCCTGTTCAACAGATTTCTCCCTGACAAACCAAAATAGAAACCCCCGAAGAACCGTTCAGACATTGCTTGATACTTCATGTTCGGTTTTCATGAGAAAGGTGATCAGAGCCGATTTCTGAGCGACTGGCGGAGAGTCTTTGATTATTTTCTGCACGGAGGAAAACTTGCTTATTTCCCTGGCGGACTCGTTGCCTGAATGCACCTCAGGCTGTTTGTGTATCTGTGTGTGTATACTTCAGTGATTAATGGTGTCAGCCGTAAAATGTCTGACAGAGCAGTATCTGTTGGCATAAAGGCTCACGCACAGATGAACACACACAATAACAGCAACAAAGAGCGTCTGGCACTTGGGAGAGTCTGACAATGAAGGCAAAAATTGGTCTATAAGTACATCTGGTCTCGTAGACTTATTGTCATGCTAAAGATCCTACACACAAAGAAAATGCTGACAAACATAACAGTTTTATAAGCTGAGCAGTGATGTGAAAGGACACAGGAGGAACCACATCAATTCATTTCCAAGTATGAAAATATAAGCAGGAGCAAGGCTACAGGCGGGATCATTTTCCTCCATCTATCACACAGTAAACTCTCTTCTGCATACAATTTACTCTGTCGGATCACATTATGTGTCTCCTGTGTCACCTTTTGACAGCTCGCTATAAACACTGAATTATTTAGAGCGGGTCAGCCCGCTGTCCTGTCTCCGCAGTGATGGAACTGTAAGAGACAGATAGCACGGCCTTTATCTGTTCTGAAGGAAGTGGGGGAAATGCAAACACAAAGTTTTAGAGCTAACTTATTCATGTATTTCTGATATTAATTCAATCGGATTTTCATTCTTGATTCTACATTGGAATTGTTTGCTTTCTTAGATTTATCGTTTTCCTCTAAATCGATCACTTTGAGACTACGTTATCTTTAAAAAATGCTGAATTATTTACGTATTACATTGACATGTTTAATGTGGTTTTATCAGTATTTCTTAATTCCTGATTGGCATTTGTTTATCATATATCTTTTTTAAATGTATTGGTTTGCACACTTAATGTACAGCAATTATTTATTATAGGTTTTATGATAATTTGTATTTGTTGTTTTATTTTATTATATATCTACAATATTAACGTTATTATTTATCATTCAAATTTTATTTTATGTTTATTTTTAAATGTTTGATTACATAGTTTTGTTTGGAAAGATTATTTATTTAATGGACAGGACAGCAAGGTGAGAAAGGGGAGGAGGAAGACATGCAGGAAATGGTCACTGGTCAGAATCGAACCCTGGACCTCTGGGTCGAGGCATAAACCTCTATCTACACGTACGCCTGCTCTACCAACTGAGCCAACCCGGCACTGATTATATATCTATAAGGACAAACACAGCATAGGCTACAACTACAAGTACTACAACGTTTATACACTAGCGTACAATTTCCCTTTATAATAATACATTTTATAAACAAAAAAATAAAAAATAAAATTCTGACATTCAATCTATCTCCCAGCAGGGGAAATCACTGTTATCTGCCACGTAGCTCTTCTTTGTAATTTTTTTGTAACCTCTGGATAAGCTTTCTAAATACATAAATATATCAACACATGTCGCACAAAAACATATAGCCGGGCACTCTATCAGCCTCACTCTCCTCCCCATGAGGATGCAGGGATTTATGCAGCGGAGAAGGCACTCAAGATGATAGCAAAGAACAGCCTGGGTGAAAACCCTTTCGAGCCAACCAGAAGCAGGGGTAGGGGTGGGGTGCAGGTGGGGGGGTGGAGGGGGGCTAGCCTAGGAAATGAAGGCATGATTGATATTTCCGAGGCAATTTCACAGCTCTTGACTTCCAACAGAGAGGAGAGAGAGAACTGGAAAGAAAAAGGACAACTGTCAACTGTTGCCAAATTCACACTTAAAAATAGATACTATACTGTATATATACACTAAAGGAAGTGATCTTGAGTTACCCTGAGACATGAAAGTATGTAGCCAGTTACTGAAAAAGAAGTAGGCTCAAAACCTAACAGTCGGAGGTTAACCAGTTTAATGAATTTCATTTCAGTTTCAGCTCCATTGATCATGGAAGTCTGTCTTTAAAGGGCCGTGTGTATTCAGCTCCGGAGTACTATGAATTTCATGTGTACCATTATTTTCTTTCACCTCATGCTACCAGTTTTTATATTTAAGTGTCATTTTTTCTTGCCGTGTCAGGCGTTCAGTGGTTTCCATTCATTTCTGTGTTGTACAGTATGTAAACTAATTATTGAAGCAGACTCTTCAAAGTTGTTTCAGTTGCATAATCACACTGTCAATGCCATTCACACAAAAGAGAAATATTTCAGAATTAATCATTTTTCTAACAAAAAAAAATGCACCGGGCTTTGGGCAAGATCTTGGGGCCTTCATCCGCAGTAGATGCTAGATCGCACCTGATACACGTCTCAACGTAAATAGTCAACACTTAATCAACAGACATTACTACAGTGTTTATATTTTACATACACTGCTACATAGCTACATGCGTTAATGTCAGAAAACTTTTCTTGTTATTTCTCCCCAATTTCGTATCAAATTCCTGATGGAACACTACAAATGTGCAGTTTTGGTTTAGAGGCCTATATTTTTTTTTTCTGCTGTTCTTCTAAACCATCCTTCCACTGCTACATGTGGCTACATGCATACCTTAGGGAGACCTGTAATCTTGGTTGCCGATGTTGGTAATTTCTTATTCAGTATTTATGGGGGATGGTTCCATTGTTGTCACGTGACTGAAATTCAATAGGTCATGTGATAGTGACTAAACTACCCAGAGAGCTTTCAACCACAAACTGTCTGAACGCTCCAAAACTAAATTCAGTAAGACCTTACTATTTAAAAACTATATAAAACTGCGGTTTTAAATTTTAAATATTTTGCATTATTTAGTTTAATGGGTCGACTTTTTTTTTTTTTATTGTTGAGTACTTATAAAGCCAAATACTGACCATAAGCTCATGTTGGTTAATATTTAGACTAAGTATGTTGCAGCAGAGTCAGGTTGACAATGCTAATTGTTTTCGTTCTTTGTTCCAGAAATTGAATGTTTTAGTTCTCTCATCAAGCATATTCCAGCGGCGGCAACCCTGATAACTCACTGTGAGCTACCATGCGCTGCAGCCAACCACAAGCAGACTAAGTTAGCGCCTAGCTGAACATAATGGATTATTTAGCAGAGCCAGATATTTCCCAAAGGAGTTGAAAAGAGCTAAAAGGAGGATAAATATTGGACTTTCCTCAGGCGCACAGAAATATGACTCCAAATGAATGCTAATGTTCCCCAATGTCAGCTGGATGCGTAAACAGCCAACTGTTTGCTAACGAGTCCACAATATCAACTTTATGCAACAGTATTGTGTCAGTGTTATGTTTACAGCTTGCTCCCCAAAGTGCTAAAAAAATAATTAATATGGATTTAACATATGACAGTAACAGAAATGAACTGAAGTCAACTGATGTCTGGAATAATAGACACAAAAGGTATTCACACGTCTAAACCACGGCAGCATGATTAGCTGCAAGACTGCTGTTATATTACATTAAGACCCCAGGCAGAACATCAAGTACACTGATGAAATAATAAGCCCAATTTCATTTACAATAACCACAAAATAGCTAAAGGAGATAAAGAGAAGCAGACAAAATGTGGACTCTGCAAAAAGGATCTTCAACTTAATATCGGGAATTATTATTGCTCAAAAACCATTAGTGGATCATTTCATTAGTCAATTGGAAAATACCAAATTTTGGCTACCAATGTGTCTCAATTACTTATTTTACATCATTGTATACTGAATACCCACTCACTAGTTGCTGGTGCTTTATACACTGAAGAAAGATGTCCTTGATATTTTTTGAATTCAGTGTGCATTTATACAAAGTCATATTGACTCAGCCTGACTCATGCATTTAAACCAAGCATTCACAGTGAAAAATGCAGGTCAGGGAGAGAGATGGTACCACCCACCAGCAGAAAAAAAAAAACTGAATTTTGATGACTGTACTAGACAGCCTCTGGGACGTTATGATTGATTGTGGTACTGATAAGATTGAGTGTCTGTTTTGCGAGTGTGGGAAAATCTGCTACCGCGAAGCCTGAGGATTACCTACTTTGAATGTGTAAAACAGGAGGGGTATCGTGCAGTGGCCTTGTGTAGGTGTGCTGAGCATATAGGGTATGAGTTCTTGTGTGAAATAACTTGGCATTGGAAATGCATAAATATCTGTCGCTTGATGGTGGCTGCACTCCACGATTAAGCGGTTTAATGCATTAGGAGCTTTTGTTATGTGATTACATTTACATGTGATGAAATGATGATAATGTTCTGAGACTGCTTTGTGAAACTGTTAACAGAAACAGAGAGTGCAGCAGCAGCATCAGGTGAATGACAATGCAGCATTGTTCACTGGCGCTCATAACCTGTGTGTGTGTGTGTGTGTGTGTGTGTGTGTGTGTGTGGTTTTGCAGCTTTAGTATGAACTATGTGGTGTTAGAGGCTTTCAGAGTAGGATCATTTTTGCAAAATGAAGAAATGTTGCTCACTCTCACACCTTTATGGGATTGGTTTGAGTTGATTCAAGGTTCAGAAAAGAGCTAAAATATACATGGGGCAGTGTGGTTTATCGCTGTAGTCACCAAACACTCCCACGGGTGCTGTAACACAAACAGGCACAAAGGCACCTGTGTGTGTGTGTGTTTGTGTGTGTGTCCCACACAGGTTTGTGTGTCGATATGCACGCCGGCAGTAAGCTGGTTACCGGCAATGAATCTGGATTTGGTAAGCAGGAGCTGTGATGATGCAACCGGTCTACTGTTCACCTTCGCTGTGCCTCTGCTTGTCTGTCATGTCAGCCACAGGATGAGGCAAAGCAGGTTCAACCAGTTAGGTGTCATAGCACAGTAAAGTAAATGAATGAAAAAAACTCAGAGGGTAATCATGATTTGTTGTTAATATGCTATTTTGTTTACAAGCTACAGGTGTACACATGTATTAGGAGACACTATGGGATATACAGGACCAAACTTGGCAACAGAGAGAGTAATCAGTGGGAAAATATTGACACACACACACTAATTCATATTCCCTTCAATCAAATTCTTCAGTATCACTTTCAATTTCACTAAGTAAATGCTCTATTGAACTCCTCTGAGCTGATTTTTGGTAAGAGGGTGGAGTGGCTCTTCTTTTTCGTTTGCATTTAGTCTCAGAGGATCCTGCTGTCTATTGATTTTATAATACTCTTTAAATCCCTCAAAGGTTCCTTGCTTTCTTTGTACACAATTCATATGGGCTTGGATTAATAACCTGAACATAAACACCAAAATGACCCATTTATCACCTCCAGCTCTACATGTAAAACACTTTAGCACAATATGTTAAGAGCAGTAGCGCTATTCAAACATTGACATTAGTGTTTTTTCTCATTACACGTTGTGTAGTTTCCAGATATATTTTTGGAGGCAAATTTTTAATCACACACTACCATTTACCCCGGTAGTTCAAAACTTTCTGCTACACAAAAAAGCCAAATGTACTGTATCTGCAAGATTTCTTGTAATTATTTATCTTCAAGGCTGTCAATTTCTCACTTTAAAATACTAATAAAACTTCCACTATGAAGAAAGAGAATAGCAGGTAGTGGAGAGGACAAGATTTCAGGCTGAGATGACATCAAATATCTTTAGCACAAAAAAAACACAAAAAAACCACAAAATGTTTGAGAAGAAAAGTCACCAAAGGGAGCTGATTGCACAGAGTTCAGCAGAAGTTCTGCTTGTAGCTTTCTTATCAACGTCTATATTGTAATTGTTATGAAATGCTTCATGTCAGTGGGAGGACATGTTCCTGCCCACACAACGGCAGTGAACAAAATTGCTACTTCTACACATGATTCAAGTTGTGAGCAAGTCAGTGTGTCGGGAATATTGTAGTGGGACTGCGTCGCTGTCACCGTTTCTCAGAGAGCAGTCATTGACAAACAGCTTATGTAACTGTGGGCTTTAAAAGCAACACACAAAAACTGGCTTCCCTTGTTATTGTGGGCAATGCGAGTTGGCGTTTGCACTTGTCAAGACAGGATTAAGTGGTAGAGTCGACAAACAAAGCAGAGCAAGGGAGGGAGGATGTGTTCAAGTCCAAGTTTAGTAGAAGTGTGGGTCTTAACACAAAGGGTATTCCTCTGAACCTAAACTGCAGCACCCAGCATGCCGAGAATCCCTATCATTGGCCTATTTGAGTCACTGTGACACCAGATGGTTCTCCCCAGAGCAAGAAGCCCAATTTCCCATCACCACCTGGGAACTGCCAGAAACTGATCCCGCGCTCACCCCTCATTAATTAAATGCTGTAATGGCATGCAGTAGTAGCTGCCTGTCCTGTCAGGATGTAACACACCAACACTGAAACCCTGTGGCTCGCTGAACACGATGACATGCACCATGTTCAGGGAGCTCTAGCTATTTGGGCTGCACAAGGTGATTATTTTCAATATCAATTAATCATCCAAACTACTCAATTTGAACTGAAAGCTCTGTCTGGAAAATCACAATAGTAATGGGATTATTTTCTGATTCTGACAAATTTTGTTAAATTTTCTTTATAATTATTTGGGAGACTTTTTTTTAAAAATTTAGCCACATAACTTTGCAGAATGATAACACAAATTAAGTACAGACTGGGTTCCACAGAAAGTAGAAATTACAATCATATTCAGTTCTGCTCAAAAAATAATGTCAAAAAATAATGAAAATGCCAACCCATATATTTATAGAATGTAACAAATAGGGTTTGGGGGGGGGGGCTAGGGGATCAATACAGCAAAGCATCGCAAAACTTTCTGTGGCAATACTTTATTGATGCACAGACGCCTATTATTATATATGTGTTGGTCAGTTTGTGTTTGACAATCCCATTCTGAAGCAATACAATTGAAGTGAGACTAAACAGAGAAATGTATCTTCTAAGTTACAACAGATGTTGACAAAGTTTCCTTTTGGGACATTGGTAATAACTTGCAAAATACTGCAGAATCTTGCAATAATATCGTATCGTGACATAAGTATGGTGAGGCCTCTGGTGACTACCACCCCTAGAAACAAAGCTCAAAAGTCCACTTACTAGCAGTTACATTGCATCCCACAGTGTTGACTTAGCGAATGGACTTCAGCAAATCTCAACATTGCTGTGGCATCCTGGGTGCTTATATTAAAAACAATCAATGAGAAAATAAAAACATACCAGAGTTGGTACAGTCTGTTGATCAAGTGTACTGGTGTCCACATTTTAGTTTCCATTTTAAAGCTCATAGACTAGTTTGTTCCTGTGTGGACGTGTATGACTGATTCCAAAGTGGCACCATGATACTGCAGGCTGCTCTTGAATGCAACATATCAGGCTATAGGGATATCCAGGTGATGTGGATCCCACGTTTCCAATTATTTATGTTTAATCGGATATTAATATTTTCCTTTATCTTGCTTGTTTTACTAAGCATTACTGCGTATAAATTGCTGTATTCTCGGCCGGCTCAACAGGTACTTAAGTTAAACAAAGATATATATATATATAATATATATATACACACACACACACACAGTGTAACATTCCGGCTTTTCAAACTGCTGGAATTACTGCTTTCAGCCTATAAGCTTTAAGAGGAAACCTGCTGTATTTAGAAGATCTTCCTGGTACATAACAAGTTATTACAAAATCCAATGCATGCTGACAAATGATGTGTTCTTAGTAAGCCAGTGGCTAGAACTGTGTGAAGGGGATCCACCACCACTGGCCTTCAGCTGAAAACATGTGAGATGTTGTCGTTTTTTTTTAAATGAAATCATCCAACTGGTAGAAATGCTAACATTCAGCTCTTAATCTCTTTCTGATCCTTTAAAACCAACTGACTACAGCGCCTACACACTTAAATCCAAGTTGAATAGAAGTTAACAAAAAAAGGATATTGCCTTGATTATGAATGTGAAGTTTGAAATGAAAACACATAACAGCAAAGGGGCAGTTCTTCTCTGGATTGGAAATCATAATCATAAAAAAAAATTAAAAAAAAGATTTTAGCAAAGCCTTTAATCACTCGTGCTAGAACATGAGGGACAGACTAGTAGAAGCAAGTAATCATGTTATAGTTTGTAGTAAGCCGTGCTCATAGAGGCTGCTTGCAGACGTCAGCTAACTATCAGTGTTCACATTGGACAAAAATGTGACCTGCCGACGTGCAGCGTACAGGAAGGCGTCGACACAAAGCAACAAACAAGCCGAGGTCAACTGAAGACGCTCTGAGCCACCACAAGCACAAACATAAAAGACTTTGTGTGCAGGGCAATAGGGGACAGACATAAAAGGCTTCCTGCTTCTGTAGAAGGTTCTCGTAAAATTTACAGGAAACCAGGTCTACTGGAGAGAAGAAGAAATGTCAGTTTGAAGAATGAAAGGGCAGAGATTGGTGGACTAGAGGAGAGAGGGAGGGTAAGGAAAGTGTGGGGAGATATACTGTTTCCTAACCTATATGTTTAGAAGGAAAAAAATAATGTAATATAGAATGTATAGAAAAAAAACATCTACTCAATTAACAAAAATGTTAGTTTCACCGTACTTCACTTCATCTATGAGGAGCTCTAAATCATGCACTCTGTGAGGGACAAGGTGCTAAGGTTACAGGACTAACTGTGGCGTTTGATGTCATCTGGTAATTTGCCGTTAAGTCGGCCTCCCTCCTTTATATGACGCTGGACAAACACAACTCTGAGAATGCAGGAGCTGCCGATGACTCAGCAGGTGTTGAAATGACATGAATGAAAAGCAAAGTCTAGTAGGATCACTGCTAATGTTAGCAAGCTAGGCTAGTACACTAGGCCAGTTAAGCTCCTAGCTACCATTAAAAGCCCTCTTAAGTGTTGAATGTTGTAAAGGAACAGACGGCTTACATTGCAAACTGTACATTACCAACGCTAGGTTGGCTGGTTGAAAAGCAAAAATATGAAGAAGCTTAGATGCTGTCGCCACAAATATGTCAAAACTGGCTTTGAAAAATGTAATAAATAAAAAAAAGATATAGGTTGATTCTTCACATGATGCAGGAACAGTGTAAGTCATCTGCCCTGCTGCATATTATAAAATCACAAATGGCTGGGTAGTAATGAGCCACCAAACCAACAAATATATTGTTAAAGTGATATGATTGCATCCTAAATTGCAATGTGCATTCTCTCGCTATTGATTTAATGAAGCATTAACTCAGAGGGCAATCAGTTGGTAGTCAGTTTTATTTCTCATCTGACCAAATCTTGTTATGAGTAGTTGCATAAGGCTTTTGCCATGCTAATTCTTCATTTATCCTAGTTAGAAATTCCCCTCTTTGACAGCATGGGAAAAATGACCAAATGAGGAACAGAGTTAGAAGTGACGCTGCCTGTGCACTGGCCATTGGTTCAAAAAGCAGTCACGAAAAGCCCCACAAGGACAAAAAAAAAAAAAAAACAATCTCTGACTCAATACAAGAGTGTCAGAGGGTGTGATTTTTTTTTTTTTAGACCAACATCCTCATTCCCTGTCCAAGAATGACATCCGTATTACAGAAAATTAACATTTCACAACCGGTCGACAGCTTGACTCATATAATAATGACTGAGTTTCAAAACCAGTCTACAGCTTTAGTCATTTCAAAGAAGTCTCGATATTAGTGGCGGATTGTAAAGAATTCCACTGACTGTTCATGTCCAGCTGGGTTTTATTGGCCAAGAAATATCCTACTAGGATTGTTTTCTAAAGCACGAAGAAGAGTTTTGTGAGCTACAGAGCCCTAGAAATTGTTTGCTCATAAAAAAGCATCATCATAGGGACAAAGAACAACCACAGGCCTGGTGCAACAAAAGTGTGCGATGTGACAATAGAAAACACCTAGCAAGGAGGAAAACATACAGTATACCTGACAAGATATAATGTGGTTTTCACCGCAGATGCAAACTGCCTGATCTAAATCTCACAGCTGCACAGACTACATGATTGAACGTCACAGCGGCTGAATAAAGTCTCACTTTTGATTTTAAATTACTTTGTTTTTACTTCTGCTGAACTACAAGTGAATACATTTTATTAATCTCGTTGTTACACATTACACACACATATGCACACAAATGAGTCTTCTCGTAATAATAGTGGGGAAATTACAATTTACGCTCTGTTTTGTTAGTAATCACTACACACAGGCCTTAAATACACACACACTCAGGACCTATTCATGCACAAATGGAGAGATGTCAGAGTGAGTGGGCTGCCAGGGCTGGACCACCACCCTGAGCGACTTGGGGGGGGGGGGTACTGTGCTTTGCTCAAGAGCACCTGGCAGGCAGGAGGTGAACTGGCATCTCTCCAGCTACCAATCCACACTCCATACTTTGGTCCACACTAGGACTTGAACCTGCGACCATATGGTTCCAAACCCATCTCCCTACGGACTGAGCTGCTGTCCCCCCCAAATAGTTCAACATGGACGTAATTCCTAGTGTAGTGGCCTTTGATATATTTCTTTAAATGAAACCACTAGCCATTTATAGACAAAATATCACAACATCTGGATGACAGTAAACTAAAAATATGTCATCTCACAGTATCGTCATGTCCACCCATCCCGATGCTAAATAGAAGATATGTCTTTCTGTAATTTAAAGCAAAGTAACAAACAAATCATTCTAAAGTTAGTAATAAGTTCCCCCTGATTCATTTAGTTCTAAAACACTTTAAGTGTAGCAGAAGTGAAAAACTACAAGAAAAAGATGCCCTTTGTGATCTGAAATCAAAAGTGAAATCAAAACCTTCTGCATGGCCAGACAACATGTGGGATTAGTAAGAAAATGTTGTTTTGTAATTTGGGGTAAAAAGACTTTTTGAGGCACCACAGAGACTGTGAACATCATTCTCTGGCATTATTGTGATTCTATTTACAGAAAAACAGAAACTCCTTTTTTCAATAAATATGGTACAAAAAGTTCAAATTTAAAACAGAAGTAGCATCAACCGATGCTTTATGAGTCCCTAGGATAGAACTGTTGAATTAAGGTTGCGTACTGCTGACAGATAACATCAAATAACAGTATGTTCTGACAGCCGCTGTCACAATAAGTTGTGACATCAAAAAAGCCGAGGGACTCTCCAGACTTTCAGGATGCATGTCATCTGATCTCACGGCGGCATCACTTGGATGTTGTGTATTTGATCAACCTGGGACAGAACAAATAGGTCATCTTGACAATGCAGCATTGTTTCCGTTGATTTCCTCCAGTCCTCCCCAGCTCAGGTGAACTCATCAAACACATCTACATGTAACTCCAACATCAATCGGCCACCTGTTGTACCGACTTCACATCAGTTTCACACCCACAGCACGGGGTCAAGGGTCTACAGATGGAGCTGATTACATGCAACAAGGCCAGAACGTCTTCCAACTTGTCCAAGATCAGAGTGTCAAAAAGAAAGAGAGAGGAAAGGGTAAAGCAACAGCAAGAGAGAAGACACTGAACATAGTACTTCTTTCTCACATCGCTAGCAGCACACTCAGGCAAAAAACAAAATGCAGCCTGTGTGCACCCGATGCATTGTTATAGTATAACAGCTATGATTCAGCCCTGATTCAACAGCCACAGTATTGATAACACATTCAACAGCAGGGCTGTGTGCCCAAGCCAGAATAAGTGATATATCTCCATTATAGACAGAACCGCAACATAGACCCTAAGTTAAAGTGTTCAATTATCTTGTATAATATTATGTATTTACCGTGCTTTTTATATCCTTCTTGTGTAATGGAAAAATAGCTAGGCAATATGTCTCTAAGACCCGTTTATTGTACTTTCAATGTTAAGCTACACAGAAATTATTTTTTAGAAATAACGTTAGCTACTGATGCTGTCTTAAATTAGATGCTACGTGAGAGGCACAGACTGGAGCTTATAATGTATACCTGTGCCTAGTAAAACAATTGTAGAAATTAATAAGCAGCACAACAGACACACAATGCCAGCGGTTAAGAAGAAGCTTTGTCGCTTTACTCACCATTTAAACAGCCAGCTGAAGGCAGCAGGTGCCCCTGAATCGTTGAGCCGTGATAGCTAACGTTACCTAGCTCGGCTAGCTAGCTAGCTGGTACTGACGGTCTGGCTCCGAACTCCGCGGATTTTCCTCACTTGTTGCACTTGTTTCGGCGCTAAATATTTCTTTAGTTTCCTCAACATCTTGTTTTCCAACAGAGTGGACTTTGGGTCACTTGGAAACCGTTTTATAATGTTCATTTTTCGTGCTAGCAAAGTTACGGAATTTTACGGAAGCCCATTTCCGCCAACGTGATGAAAAAAATCCTCCTCATCAAAAATCCTGTCAATGAGAAACTCAAAAATACCGACTTAGCTGGTATCTCAAAAAAGAGAAGCTTTCTCATAATATAGTAAGTCATTATTTTAAGATACTATCTCATTATTTTGAGATAATGACTCATTATTTTGAGAACGTTTCTTAAATACTAATTAAGTCATTTTTAGATATAGACTATCTCATTATTTTTGAGATAGTCATTATTTCGACATATCTCATTTTGAGAAATTATTAGGAGACTCATGCGAGACTAGTCAGGATATAATTTATAATGATCTTGCCCTTTTTTTGATGAGATAAACAGCCAAATTTAGCCTACTGTATCCCAGCCATTATGGCAAACACTGTCATGCATTAAAAAAAACTAGTCTTGTTGGAATCTATGAGCCGTGTTTCGTGCTGATTTCCTGATTAACAATGTAGGCCTTCTATTGAGCAGGTCAAAAAAGTGTGGACATCAAGGACGAGTGACTTAGGCCTACAGTCTTTTGTTGCACAAATACAATCTTTGTTCTTTCTATCTTTGTTCTTTGTTCTCTCCTTGGTGTTTTTTCGCTGCTAATTCCTAATCTTTATGACTACTAGATAAGCGTTAATTAAAGAGAGCTGCATAATTATATCTTAGGGACCTGCGCCAATGGCCCCTCACCACCACCTCCTCCAGCTGACACTTTAGCCTGGTTTCTCCTCAAGCACTGCACTGCACTCCAACATTTCAATGCTCTCATCCTCCTCGATTATCTCATCCTGACCCAGTGCTTTCACCTAGTTTCTGTAAATGGAAGGGGATTCACCCACGCTCCAATGACATGGAAGTAATAAAAACCACAACATTTCGTTCCCCGTTGCCCAGAGCAGAGTTATAGGTGTTTGTGAATCCCTACCAGTGAAATCACAGAGAAGCATATCAAATGAAAGTCAATATTCACAAGCCACTGACATGGAGGGAAACTAGAAATGGATGCAGCTCATAAAAAATATCTTGGCCCAGTAAACAACTTCACATAACTTCACAATCACTGATCATAGCTGAAAATGAAGCGGGGTGGAGAAGTGTGGGTGCCGCCTTTGGTCTTATGCAATTACCATGACATAAAAATTCATCACAACCAGCTTGCCTGCCCGGGTGCTCGCATCTCAACCAGAACGACAGCAATCTGTCAGCTCATCTGCGAGCCCACCCCAAGGAGGGGCAGGACAGGCGGAAAATAATAACAGACTGGACAACAAAAGGCTTAGCCAGGATCGTGTGGTTATGAGTTGAGCTTATTAAAAACCACAGTGGAAAATAAATATGCAAACACCGAGCCCGCCCACTAGCAGAGAACACAATAAAATATGGTGTGAAAGACAGAGAGCGAGGAAGGAGGGAGAGCAAACACCCCACTGCTAATTTAATAAACTTACTATAGCAGGCTATGCAATTCCATTATGTTGTATCATCTGTCCTGCGGAGCTTGAATCAGTTCCTTGGGGAAGGTCACGACAAATGACAGACATACTCAGATACAATTAAGTCATTCGGGTTCCCAAATTCCAACATCACCCCAGCAGGTTTGGAAGCTGATTGATTCTGACGTCACTTGTCAGAAGAAAGAGTCAAACATGGTGAATCCTTGTGGAGACGGGTCAGGAGGTATCCACCTTCTACATTTCCACGTAACAATATTTGTCCAATATCTCAGCAAAGGTTATGCAAGCTGATTTGTACCACGCATTTGTATTGTTTGCTTTTGTAAGGTTGAGTGCAACACACATCAATAGAGCATCGTGTCATCTTGTGCACTTCACTTCCCACCGCACACAGATGAAAGAGATTGGATTAGAAGTGTTGATCCGAGCAAGTAATTGCTGCTTTGCTGGACAGTTGACCCACGTAAGCACTGGGAAATCGGACAGTGGCGTGTTTGGGATGAATCATCCGTCGATCATCTGAATGCATGAATCACACAAATTCTAATTTTCTATTTTACATTTCACAAGCACCTTATGCACAAAGCCATGGCCCAAAGTATATTTGTACATTTCAAGTCTATTTTCTTATGATTAACTGCAGCGATGGTTGTTGACTAGGTTCTCTGGAGCTGCCAAAAGAGGATGAGGTTGATACGGTTGGGGTTGTGATTGGATAACGACAGCAGTTTGCTTGGCTATAGTGACCAAACCTCTTATTATGGAAGTCGGGGTTGATTGTCGGTTTTATAAAAACTGAGACAGGGATAGTCTCACTTTGCCAGACCTTCCTCCACAGCGCTGCAAAGGAGGCTCTGGCTAGTCCACACAGCATTCTGGGATGGGAGAGAAACACACTCTGGTTTATTGGCATTTCTTTGAACCAATAACAATTGTCTTGGGCGGCGCTAAGCGCTGCAAAATTCTCTCGGGAAGGAACTTGTACGTTGAATCGACTGGAGTTTAAAATTTCAACACAAAGAAAGCGTTAGGTAACATGTTAGCCGAGTCCTGCAGTGGCCCGGGTTTGAATCCGACCTGCAGACCTTTGCTGCGTGTCATCCTCCCATCTCTCTCCCCCTTTCATGTCTATCCACTGCCTCTATAATAAAGGGGAAAGCCCCAAAAAGTAATCTTTAAAAGGAAAATATCCAGCCAAAAAAGACATCATTGATCTAGATTATGACAGGAGAGACCATAGTTACCGTCTCAAATATAACCAAGTCATTTAGTTGCCTAAACATAACATAACGTAACATAAGCTAACAAGAACAGAGTTGGGAAATCAGACAGCACCCATATGAATACACAATGAAAACAATGTCATTCTGCAGATGGGTGCCACTATTGTCTCATTCAGTCCTAAGGATGCCTGCCTCTCATGACTTAATAATATCTTAAGTTTTTCACTCTTTCAAAACTACATGTAGACATACATATACAGCACACACACTGCCTTGTTACTATGACGGTGAATGTTAGAAATCCTTTACATGATCAGAATGTAGCGGTTCTAACAGCAGCAGAAGAAAACAAAGCAAGTGAAGAAAAGGCTACTTCGCTCTTGTCATTAGTCAGAGAAAAGAGGCTGTCACGTCACGTATGGTCAGTGGGAGTGCAGTACAACGTGGATTTGTTCCTTATGTGCCACACTGCATTTATTACCCGGGTGAAATTTTAGACAAGAGACCAATAAGGGCGAGCCTGTTATCTCACACGTCTGACTGTCAGCTTTGGTTGCAAAAGCTCAAAACTACAAAGAGAAAATGGGACTTACAAACATATGAGTGAATGTTTATGAATATTTAGACACATTTTGGCATTTTAATGAGTTGTTCATTTTTGGAGTGTGATCAGTGCTGCCATAAAAACCAATAGTGACAAATACATCCTCACATTGTTTGCCTTCCTAACTGTCACAGAATGACATCATGCTGTTCTCTGTGAGTTCAAATCGGAGCCTTCTCTGCACCATCAGGAAATGATGTGTTCCATGGGTAGGACTGGAGCAGGATGCATGCATTGGCTCTGCATCCTTTCTGCAAAGAAGTACGAGTTTCTCAGCTGCAATTTCAAGACAAAGCCGCAGTCGTGTGCAACATCTTCACCCAGGCCAAATATCATTGTCAAATGAGGAGGTGTGTGAAGACAGATGAGGGGATTAAAGGGTGAAATAACATGTCCCACATCCAGATAGGAGATGCAACAGTTAGTCAGTATATTTAAAAAAAAGGAATCATTAACTAATTTGATAATCTATCAAGCGTTGCAGATGCAAAAAGGACCAACATTTTCTGGCCTTAGCTTCTTAAATCTGCTGCTTTTTTCTGTTTTAAAACATTGTAGATGAAATGTCTTAAGGTATTGAACTGTCTGTTGAACAATATAAGACACTTGAACACATCACCTAGTGCTCTGGAAAACTCTAATCCACATTTTTCTTTTACTACTAATTTACATTTTATTGTCCAAACGATAATTGATAATGAAAGTAACTGTTTGTTCAATTTATGTAGTGCTGCAACTAACGATTTTATCAACCAGTTATTTATTGTTTAGTAAAATATGTCCATCATGACAGTTCATAATCACAATTTCTGAGGTGACATTTTCATACACAAGGTGCCATTTTCTTTTTGTAAAACAAAATTTCCATTTGACTATGATGTAAAGCAGAAAATATATTCATATTTGAGAAGCATGAATCATCCAAATGTTTGCCATTTTTTGCATGAGATTAATCCACTAATTGCTTTAGCTCTAAATTTCTTACTGACATTTCTGTGGTTTGGGGGATGCAGGCGTATGAGTAGTGCATTACAGATGCTAAAGAGTCTGGATTTTAGAAAAGAACCTGTAATGTGAGAAAAAGCTGCATCCACAACATTGAATCTCAACTCACGTCATATCACTGAGGAGGCAATTTCAGATCCATTTCTCTTCTGACTGCTTCTGGAACAATCTTTTCTGGTGCAATTACGGGGGATAGCTCATCCACACAAGACAGTTTGCACATGCATCTTTGTTTTCCATCTCTATTAAGTTGTCTTATAAGTGCTGAGAGAAAACAATCACGCTGCAACCATATGAAAAAGAGATCCTTTGGTAAATATTGCGCTGCCATGTTTGGCTCTCAGTTGAAGAAATAACATTTCAAGTCCCTTCTGCTTTACAGTTTTTAGCCAACTCAGGGCTTTGGATAAGATGGCCAGCCCACACTGACAGCGTACACCTTCTGGATTGAGACAGTAATAGCATTACCACCAACGAGGCCAGCACACAATATAAACACAGAATCCTGTTTCTGCAAAATCGTGACTCCCGTATCATCTTATATCATCTATACACACCATGCACAAAGCAAAACAATCATTAAAACTAACATTTTTGTCACTGATGAAAGTCTGAGAACACAACAGCTTCAAAGAAATAGAAGTTGGAGCTTGTTTGCTGTTTTTCAACAATTAATACCTACTCTGACTGCAGTGGCTCCAGGGCTTTGGTAACCAAGACAGATTGTTTCAGAGGTGGGCCTTGAGGTCTGAGCTGAGGGTAGCAAATAGTCAGGAAACTGTCAAGTCTTTTTGTTTTGGAATGCAATTACACCAGCTAGATAAACAGTGGTTATATCCCAGTATAATTACACACTTTGTAGCCATATTGCTTTTCCAACTGGGCTACAGATTATCACTTTGTGCACTGCGAAAAGTATCTTCTCAATCAAATACTCTTAGAAATCAATCAAAAAATACTATTTAAAGCATATCATGTCCTCAAAAGAAATGAATACAACTTGAAATGGAGGTACAGTACATGTTTGTGTTTTTAAAAAAACACTCTTTGGATGATTTTATGTAGATCTTAGTGATCCCGTAATACCATATTTGAAGTCTCTTTCCCAAAATTCCGCCTTGGTGCAGAATTACAGCTATTGAGGAGGAGGGGGGATGTGGCCTTGACTAACTGCCACTTTGCTCGTTTGAAAGCCATGATGTCTCTCTCTCATGGGTGGGCCAAAGTCTCTGGGTGGGCAAAGCAGAGAAAGGGGAGGTAACCTTGCCCCTTATGACCTCATAATTCCAGATCGGTCCATCTGAGCTTTCACTTTCTCAAAGGCAGAGCAAGATTCCCAGGGCTCGGTTTACACCTATCACCATTTCTAGCCACTGGTGGACCTTTGACAGGCTGGAGGAACGCATATTAATGTTAAAAAAAACAACTCATAAAGTGACATTTTCATGCCATGGGACCTTTAAGACTCATCACTCCCAGCTGAGTCACCATTCTGCCTTGTTAGATATTTACTGGAACATGTTAACATCCATTAGAATTGAGTGGTAGGCCTACTTGTTTCAGGGGGAAACTGAACACGATTTGGCTTATTTGTGATTTTACAGTGTGAGGGTTTCACTAAATACATAAAACACAGGACAGGACATGGCGGTGACTAAAGAGTGTCCAATCATATTTCAGCATATCACATTTAAACAAATAATCACTGATTGGCATCCCTGGTATTTTTTTCTTATGAACTTTTTCTTACCACTCGAATTCTTTCCACAAATGAGGTGCTGGTACGGCTGCAGCAGACCCCAGATCTCCGAGTCATTGTTGATGGCTTGCTCCAGTGACTCCAGCGTAAACTTGGGGTCCCGTTGTCCCTCTCCACCAGCGCGCTGCGCAGGACGCGGCTGAACACCTCTCTGAACAGACTCTCCATGCAGGCGGTGAGGTATATGGCAGCGTGCTCGTGGATCCTGAGGGCCACGCGACTATCCACCATCCACCTGAAGAACTTCCCCACGGAGAATACCAGCCCGCAGCGCACCGACTTGCCTCGGCTGAACTTGTCCCCGGTGCTCATGTTGTAGAGGGACAGGGCGCTGAGTGCCGCCGTGATGCAGTTGACAGAGATGGTCCATGAGAGCACCACCTTGATGGCGCTCTGGATCTCATACTTGGTGCACTTGGCGTAGCGCAGGCTGAGCCGCTGCGCTTCCCGGCCACCCTCACCAACGCGCGGCTGATGAGAGCCGACAGCCGGGCTAGGACCTCCGGTGGCGGGTTGCCCACCATCAGCTCCTCGTCTTTCCTCAGTGCGCCCTCCACCTCGCCGAGGCTCCATGGCACGTCCTCCAGCTCGGGCAGCTTGGCGCACTGACCCGAGCACTCCAGTATCTCCGTGTCCTCCGCCAGGACGGTGTTGACTGTGTCCAAACTGTTCTGTCTGCTGTGCATTGATTCGGTCAGATGCCAGCAGTTGCCCCCATGCACGATGGACTGATGCGTGTCGGAGCAGCACAGCGACACGCTGGACGACCTGACCGAGTCCGCAGCTCCACCATAACCAGAATCAAGCGTTAAATCCTCCAGCGTCCTCACGACGGTCTTACCCTTGCCTGCCATAACTGCACCGCATACTGTTGGGTATGCTTGGTCCCTCAGTTAAAAGCCACAAAACTCGTTTTCCTGCTTTTTCTCAGCCGCTATCCGATGACTTAATTGTATTTCCCAGGTTAAAGAGTGAAACGACCGACGGGAGCCTGCACTTTCATACTTCTCTGAGTGGCTGTACGTCTTCGATATCCTCTTGACCATAACTTCATGCGCGTAACGTGAGAGCGCACAAACCCTCCGCGCTCACTGCAACAAGCGCAGCACGGGAGGACTCTGATGGAGAGGTGGAGCCTGGAGCAACGCGGGCGGAAACAGGCCAATCCGCATCTCCATCAGCTTGACTGACACAGACAACCTGTCTGCCACCTTCAAGCAGAGGCTACCTGGCGCTGGTGAAACATCACTGCAGAATCTGAGACATAGACGTAAGCTGCTGTGCCAACCAATCTGTATTTGTACTCGTGTGCAGTTGCAGTGAAGCGATCGGATGAGAGGTGGATTCCCACTGAGAAAACACATGGTGGAAATGTGAATGCTCTGTTTATGGGGTGACAAAAATATGGACCAATGACACATAACAGCAGGCCTCTCCTGCATAAACACATTTGTACTTTACTCCATGAAAATGGATTTCACTGTTAAAGACAATGAATGGTTGGGACACAGACATAAACAGTGCTTAATATTTCATAGGTCAAAGGTTATGCACTTTTACCTTTGTTACATCATTCATAGCAGCTCTGTTGGGATAAGTTAGGCTATCTGTCTAGAATTCAAGTAGAAATAACATCAATGAAAAATACATTTTAAGAACAATATTGCCAGGTGCCTTTTGGATTATTTTTTCCATCTTGAATGTGCACTTTCTCCCATTGTTCTCAGCTAATAGCCTAATAATAATGTCCCGTTTCCCTTAAATGTATTAGGACATCTGTAACATCTCTGAATGAACCTCTGTTGTGAAAAGTGTCATTTTTCTGAATGGAAAAAATGAAATACACATAGGGCCTGCAGTGAACATCTGTTTTTGCTGTCCACCACTGGTGATAATTCAACTGAAAGTGCTTCTGGTTTCAGGTTTAGCATCATTTTATTGTGGTGTTATTGAACAATTTATTCTCCATAATACAACTGAGACTGACATTCTGAGAGGAACAGTTGGTGAAACGATGATTCATCCATTCTGTTGGGCTTCTCCTTGTACCAACCATCTGTCCACGCTGCCTGGCATGCCAGAGGCCTTTCATATTTTCTTAGCATGACACCGCAGTACCCATGCCAAAGAACTCATCAAGTTTAGAGAAATGATGGGGTGGCCATTAAGTCACCCAGTAATTCCTGCACCGGCCCGGGTTAGAGTCCAACCTGTTGCCCTTTGCTGCGTGTCGTCCCCCATCTCTCTCCCCCTTTCACGTCTATACACTGTCTCTACACAATAAAGGGAAAAGCCCCCCAAAAAAATAGTCTTTAAAAAAAAATGTTTAGAGAAATGACGCCCACTCTTGCAGAGTGATTGACAGGGAGAAATGTAAACACAAATCATACCAGTGTCTTAGTGTCATTGTTTGGCTGACAACCGATAAACAACAGCATTACCACACTGCATGATTTATGTTTTAGAGCAAGTATCTCTGTTTACCCTCCACGGGGAAACACATTGGATAAGACTTTTTTTTTTAAATATGACCGACGAGTTTGGGAAGATTTTCTTTGACTGAATATTAAATTATTCACCTGCCAACATAAGACTGAGCATGATACTGTAGGTGATGAGATATCATTCTTACATGAACTCCATGGAGAAAACCAGGAAATGTGTAATACAATTAAATGATAATAATGCATTTTGCATAAAGAACTCTTCCTATAAGAGTTACTATGTATGAAGATGCGGCCCTCAGAACATGCCCTCCTCCACTCCGTGACATCTAGTCAGTTAGTCTCCAGCCGTCTGCCATGAGTTCTTGATGCAATGCAGCATATCTTGCTGACTAACTCAGGTGAGAGTGGTGGAGGTGGGCAGCTGTCAGCTGCTTCTCTACATGCACTGTGCTCAGTTTGTCCTCACGTATTAAGCCCTGGTTGCCTGGTAACAGCAAAAGGATCATGAATTTCCCAGCAAGATGATAGATTGTTAGTATTTTTGCCAGCAGAATGAGGCACGCTTCCTTAGTCATGCTGCACAGTCAAGTTTTTGGATTTAGTAATTTATTAAATAATGTGGTTTTTTAAGTGATTGGTGTGATTTTTTTTTGCTTGTGTTATCTCTAAAAAAATGTCATACTCTGTATATTTTATTCTTAAGTGGCTGAACATTTGGTACTAAGGACTTCTATCTAATTTTGATAATTTTTCAATATAACACTAATGATTATAATACTATGCTTATTACCAGATACCACGGTTCTGTAAAAATACTGGCTCACAAAGTGTAAAAGAAAAAAGAAAAAAAGTGCAGCATCCACCATAAGAATTCCTATAATCATGGATGTCTGACATAAGTTATCATCTGACATCGAAGGAGGGCGATAGTGGCATGATGTTATACTGCCACCCAGTGGCCAAAAGACGGTACTACACCCACAGTCTAAAGGCTGCATGTATGCCCATAGCCTTATTACAAAAACATTATGTAAGAGAATATTGTGACGCATTTCTTATTGAACATTGAAAAACATCAACAAAAAAAAACAAGATTGAAAGTGGTACTACAAACTGCTACTACTTTTAATAAAAAGGATCATAATATAATTTAACTTACATACACTTCTTCAATAGATAAGGATACTTATTGCAAGCATTTCAATTAACAGTGTTTTATAAATCACAAAATGGCATTAAGAGAAGACTTGTAAGAAACCCAAGGATTTATAAGAAAATGTACTTTCTTAATAAATAAGAAACGATAATAAGATACAAAGTTCGAAGTACAAATTGAATAAAAGGCAGTGGCAAACAGAAGGTTTTGAGCCTCGATTTACTGCATAAGGTTGAACAGCTCAGTTAAAATGCAAACTACTATCATATTCACCTAATCAGGGGCCAACTTCTGAACATAGAGGGCTATTTGCTCTGTGGAGGTAGGTTTTAAAATATATATTTTTTCATTATTATAATTTTTATTATCACAGTTTTTAACTAACCCCGATACTGATTTCCGTCTGCAAGTGGGGCAAATTCAACGGTTTGATATAAAGTGCGTCAGCGTTCTGACGACACACGGACAGACACGTACACCCACCCGTGCCGCCCGTGACCGCCGCCCATGCCTGACTTCATGTGCTGATCCGGGTTATTTATGCTTAACAAGCCAGTTGGCTCTACAGGCTGGCGGTTTGTTTAAAGTCTTACGTTTTTACACAAACAGTAAATCTTCTAAGTGTATTTGCACATATTATACAACTATTCATGTTTATTCTTATTGTTATTAATTAATGTTATTACTTATTATACTTGTAGTACAATGGGGCGGCTGTGGCTCAGTGGTGGAGCGGTTGCCTGCCAATCGGAAGGTTGGGGTTCAATCCCTGGCCCTGCAGTCTCATGTTGAAGTGTCCTTGGGCAAGACACTGACACTGGTATAAGGGGCCTATAAGGTAGCCTCGGCCGCAGTGTATGAATGATGAATGTTTCCTGTATGAGTCGTTAAGACTAGAAAAGCGCTATATAATAACAGCACATTTACATTTAACAATAAAATACCGGAGATCATCAGTCTAAACTTGCAGGTTATTATGACCACAAGTATGTTACGTTTCATGCAATCTGTCTCGCTTTCATAGGACATTTGGAAAGGAGAATACGCACGCTGCAGAAACGTGACCATGCTGGAAAAACGCCCACAGCGGGCTGGACCAATCACAAAGCTCATAGCTTGTGCACGTCCTGTGTTGGCGGAGTTACGGCTGTGGGTGAAACGGCGAGGAGATTGAACGACTGTTCGTGGACGTGGACGAAATTGACTTAAAACATCCGATTTACAGTAAAGAAGACGACTCACACGGAACAGAAAAAGGATTTTTACAGCTCTGTGTATGTTCAGTTTGCCTTACGGCGAAGATTTGGACATTATCGCAGAAACGGTTTTTACATAACCAGCTTTACCCTGTAACGTGTATTCACGGTGGGGAGCAGTCAGATCTTGCAACGGTATCTTCTGCTCGTTTTCAGCAACTACCTTCAAATAA